>NC_090135.1:3144790-3451387 GCF_040581485.1 Linepithema humile
ATCAAAACGAAAGAAAGGAAGACGAAATTATTAAACTTTTAAGGTGCGGAAGTAATATTTATTTTTCTTCTAATAATACTACTTTTTTAGTTTTCTTAGAATTTATGTCAAAATCAAGTCCAACATTGTAGCAATAACGTTATACTAGCAGATTTATTATATTGATACTAATAAAAATTATATTAATGAGAAATTCATAGCAAACATACTGTTACGTCCTAACCTGGAGGGAAAGGGGCGGGTCAGGTATACGGACGGACGCAACAATAAAAGTATAAATTTGTGGTGTTTGCTCGCTGGTCGGTATGAAGAGAGGGGACCGCGCGAGCCGAACGATTTTCTTTGGCTGAGAACAGGTCAACGATCGTAATGATCGATATTACCCTGTTAGAGGCCTCAACCAATCGTTCGTGGTTCCGTTTTCTGGTCAAGAGACTTAACTCCTTTTACCAAGGATGGAACCTCGTGTGATTTTCAAAGGGAAGGGGGGGGGGTAGAAGAGGAAGGCGAGAGGTCTTACAACTAATTTAATTATGAAGGTTTTGACTTACTACTTGGATGTCCTGGAAATATATCTGGATCCTCCTGGATCCTCCTATTCACGTCGATGTATAATGAATATTGCTCGGAGGTTGGTTTAATATGTTGGAGAAGCAATTGCCGCGCGCGGTACTTCACTCCTCCGCGACGAGTTTTGGATTTCGGGATAAGAAAGGAATTTTATGTTAGTCCAGAAATTCCAGGCGTAAAGCATGCGGTGGGCCGCACCACGATACGCGGGGATACAGAAATCGATACCACGTGCGGTGGTCCGCACCGAAAATATCGATACTGAGTGCTGATCTGAAGAAACAATTAGGAATAAGGCGGAGGTAGGTTGAATGTGTGAGAAATAGTTTTAGTCGAAATATTGTTTAACAAACACGTTTACTATAATTATTGATATACAAGCACTTTGAGATACAATCGGTTTTTCTGATATTTTAAGGTATGAACTAAGATTCGATTGAGCTGGATTCAGAGATGTTGAGAGAACTATATTAACTGCTTAACTGCTGCCTTCACGGGTGGGTGTCTTCCCTTTTATACTCGAAATTTTGGGTTTTGGAAGGGAGACATTCCTTCCGAGGGGTTGTTAATAAAAATAAGATAAAAAAGGTTGTTTGAAGATTAATAGATGGATTGCTCGAATGACATGTATATCGTTCCGTCGGCTTTTCTGTCGGCGAAAATTCAAAGTCTACTATCGCGGTCGCGTGTCTTATCTCGATAAATTTTCGCTTGAAGGCCTAAAAGATTATTATGGTACATTCGGGATCTTAAATCATTAAAATAATATTCTCGGAACGTTTCTTTGAATTTTTCCCGACTGGTCGTGAGAAACTTGTGCAAAGGAAAGGTCCGTACAGGACGTAACAATACATTATTTTTATTTTATGAAATATCTTTAATGTTACAGAAAAGTGATAGAGCAAAATGCAGTAATATTATCAGACATAAAAATGTTGAAAGAACATCATCTATTGACGACGCAAAACAGTTTATATGAAAAACCAGATGGCTTTCCATTAACAACAATCGAAGATTTTCAGGAATTGGAAACTGATAAAGATCGTTTGCAGAAATTGGTATTTAATATTTATTTTGCCATATACATAATATTTTTTGTAAAAGACATAATATATTTGTAAAAGACATAATATGATTTTGTTACAGGCATCATATCTAAAGTTTATTGGGGGAATCAAATTAAGAGAAGCTCTCAGTCATTTTCAAAAGGAAACCATGACAGATGAATTGACCTCTATGTTTACTTATTGGGGTAGGAAGAAACATTCATTGGCCTTTTATAATACACAAACTGCAAAAGTGTTTTTTTGTAAGTATTTTTCGGAATTGCATTTTATATAAAAGCACGATATATAAAATATATATATTTTATATATATAAAAACAGCATATAAAAACACAATATGCACTATTATAAAATTATAATTTTATATATATATATATATATATATACAGGGTGTCCCATTTAACTTGAGACAACTAAATATTTTGAAAAATAAGCATTGTACGAAAAAATGTCCCAAATAAACTTTTAATATTATCAAGGGGGACGTCTGCCTGTGCAAAAATTAACCCGCCCTACCTCCAAGGGGCGGTGGGGACAGGTTAATTTTTACACAGGCAGACGTCCCCCTTGATAATATTAAAAGTTTATTTGGGACATTTTTTCGTACAATGCTTATTTTTCAAAATATTTAGTTGTCTCAAGTTAAATGGGACACCCTGTATATGACAGGTTTTTTTGAAAAGTTTAATATATACAATTTTTTTGAAAGATAAAACAATACGGTTTTGTTTTAGTTGTGACAAGAACGTGTACTCGGCGCCTTTTTTTTATTTATTATACCTGTTACAGGCATGATATCCTTTACATCTTGACATTGTTTGACATTCTGTTGGACATCACCTATCTGATTTGTCTGACGTTCTGTTAGACATCAAAACTATCAGATCTGTCTGACGTTCTGTTAGACATCACACCTATCTGATCTGTATATTTAAATAAATAAAGACACATATATATGTATCATATATATGTTTTACAAGATATTTTGTATTTTATGTCAAAATTCTGCAACTTTCAAATCTCATAACTCGAAAAATACTTAATAAAAAATAACTTCATTATAGTGTTTTGAAAAGCTCTTGATACCAGCTATTAGATTTTGTAATCAAAAATAGGGTGTTCTATTTAAAAAAACGAAGTTGATCTCCATATGACCTTGGCATGTACACCCTAGGTTAAACCAATGTCATCATCGGATGTCCCCCTCCAAACCCAACAACTGTAGTCTAAATCATTTTTCTTGAAAATGTCTCTCTGAAAAGTTATTCACGTGGGGTTTTTAAAATAGGACACCCTGTATATATATCTGTTTCGCAGTCATATAAAATATAATAAATGTGGTATAATAGGGCTACAGGCGAAGGTCCACGTTAAACAACCTAACGCGCTATTAGTGGCACCTCATAAGCGGCGTGAAAGACCACTTATTTAGAAAATAAATATATATAAAAATAAACATAATATACATTATATATACAGGGTGTCCCTAAATTCGCGCCCACGGAGTACAAGGCGTGATACTTTAGGCTAAAAGGAACAACTTTTTCCTTTAGCAAAATTGCGTGCGATAAGCAGTTTTTGAAGGAGAGCAGGTTGAAGTAAACCAATAGGCGTTCTGGTGTAAGTGGCGCTCAGGGCCGGCGCGCGCGCTTCGCTCACTAGTATCAAATTCTTAACTAGTATTTACAAGTAATGTTAAAACATTAATGCTTTGTTATAACTAGTTTACTATGAATTTATTTGTATTTTAGTTATGATTTTATTTTAATTATACATATGATTAGTTAGACTATACTTAGGACTCAAATAATAAGAATCAACTTGAATACTGAACCGTGATCTTTTTGTATTATTTAAAAAGTGAATAAAATTAACAAAATAAATATTGCTTTTATTTCTTACGTAATAAAAGAATGAAAGAATTGTCTGATTTCGTAGATCTATCTGAAAATAGAGACAAATGTAAATAGTAATGTGCTTTGCGAGCTAACCGTTTCTATTCTTCTAAATTTTTTCTTTTTTCATCATTTTCTTACATTTTGGAAAATTATCTTACACTTTGGATATTTTTCATAAAACACAAAAATAATTTAAGAAATACACTAACTTTTTCAAAATATGAACTATCAAAGTATGCAACTTTGCAATGATAACTGCTTGATAGTACAAAGTAACGCACATTGAGATAATAAATCGGCGTCGCGGAAAAACGGCTACAATAAATGCAAGTATCTTTACATGTCGTTTTTAAGATCAAAACAATGATTGGCAACAAATTTACTCTCTTCTAATTATAGCAATTAATTTTATTGTATAAATATTTGTTCTATTTGAAAAATATTTTATCTATAAATATTCTATATAAAATTTATATATTCTATATAAAACGTTTTTTATATTTTCTAATTTATTTTAATTTACGTAGCCATTGTTCGCAATATATTCAAATATGCCATAGATGTTTTAATTATCTAAAATAAAAAGATTTCTTTTTTTTATTTACTCTTATCATAAATAAACTATTTAAAAATAAAAAGTTTTAATAGTAAAGTTAAAAGATTTAAGCGTTATTAAATTCGATTCTTTTTTAATAGATGACTATATAAATTATACATTTTTTTACTTACATCGCCAAAAGTTGTGATAGATAAATGAAATAACTTTCCTGCAGTCATCTTAGTTACATTACTTGACCGTCCTATTATTAGAACAAGACCAAGCGCAGTTTTGTTACGTAATTTATACCATTTAGTCATATACGCCATTTTCCCAACATTTTTGCACTAATAAATAAACACAAACATTTTAAAATCTTTCTAAGAGGCCCAAGAATTTTATTTTACATTTTGGAAAATTTTTTACAAAAATATCAATTGTGCCGCTGGCATTAGCATAACCCAAGATACACCACGAGGAGGTTGCACGGTCGGACTTGTACCTCGCGCGCGCGCGCGCGCGCGCGTGTGTGTGTGTGTGTGTGTGTGTGTGTATGTGTGCGTATGTATGTGTGGCCCTAAAAAGGACTGATTAAGAGTATTTTAAATTTATAAAAAATGTTCAAAATGTAAGCCTGCCATTTGTATGCAAGCATTGGCTCTGTGGATGAGACTTTGTTGTGTAAGCTGGAGCATTTCCGGTGTAATACTGTCTACTGCACAGTGAAGTTTTTCTTCTAATTCTTCCAATGTTTCCACAGGATCTTTATAAATAAAATTTTTTAAATAACCCCATAGAAAAAAGTCGAGTAGATTCAAATCAGGGGATCTTGCTGGCCATGTGACAGGGCCGCCTCTTCCAATCCAAGAATTTGAAAACTGTGTATCTAGATAATGTCTAACACGTCTACTATTGTGAGGTGGTGCTCCATCGTGTTGAAACCACATAATTTGACGGATATTTAATGGCAAATCCTTCAAAAGATCTGGTAAATTATCTCTTAAAAAATTTTTGCAATCGTTTCCTTTTATTCTGTTCGGAAGAATACAGGGTCCAATTAATTCATTTCCTATAATTTCAGCCCAAATATTAAACTTCCATCGAACTTGGAAACTTCTTTCTCTGATTGCAAAAGGATTTTCTTCTGCCCAGTAATGCATATTGTGTGCATTGAGCAATCTCTCTCGAGTAAATAGAGATTCATCAGAAAATAAAATTCGAGCACAGAATGCATTGTCTCTGTTATTTTCAAATAACAGCCACCGAAAAAATTCGAGACGACGTTCGGCGTCACCTTCTCGAAGATGTTGCACTCGTGAAAAATGGTATGGATGCATACCTTCGTTTCTTAAAACACGATGGACTATCGATTTTGGCACATTTATTTGATTTGAAATGGAACGAATGCTTCTTTTCGGTTCTTCTTCGATTCTTCGTATAATTTCCTCCTCCGCATGAATCATTCGCATATTTCGTCCACGTCCAGCGTCTGGACGATGAATGATTACACTGCCTGTTTCGCGTAATCGAGTCTCTACTCTTCTAATAACTTTCGCATCTGGATGACGTCTATGCGGATAAATTTCGGCATATCGTCTAGCAGCAGGAGCAGCTTGATTGTTGCATTGAGCAAGAATGTACAACATATCGTAATATTCGCCGTTTGTATACTCCATTTTAATGGTTATCTCTCAAGATCTAAATATCACAATATGTATAAATATTAAAACGGAATATAGCGCATTGTAGTATTGTAGCGCTATATTCATTTATTACTACATTCGTTTGTGTAATACAAACGAATATAGCGTTACAATACTACAATGCGAATTAAATATAATGCGAATATTGCGATATATTGTACATTCTTGCTCAATGCAACAATCAAGCTGCTCCTGCTGCTAGACGATATGCCAAAATTTATCCGCATAGACGTCATCCAGATGCGAAAGTTATTAGAAGAGTAGAGACTCGATTACGCGAAACAGGCAGTGTAATCATTCATCGTCCAGACGCTGGACGTGGACGAAATATGCGAATGATTCATGCGGAGGAGGAAATTATACGAAGAATCGAAGAAGAACCGAAAAGAAGCATTCGTTCCATTTCAAATCAAATAAATGTGCCAAAATCGATAGTCCATCGTGTTTTAAGAAACGAAGGTATGCATCCATACCATTTTTCACGAGTGCAACATCTTCGAGAAGGTGACGCCGAACGTCGTCTCGAATTTTTTCGGTGGCTGTTATTTGAAAATAACAGAGACAATGCATTCTGTGCTCGAATTTTATTTTCTGATGAATCTCTATTTACTCGAGAGGGATTGCTCAATGCACACAATATGCATTACTGGGCAGAAGAAAATCCTTTTGCAATCAGAGAAAGAAGTTTCCAAGTTTGATGGAAGTTTAATATTTGGGCTGAAATTATAGGAAATGAATTAATTGGACCCTGTATTCTTCCGAACAGAATAAGAGGAAACGATTACGAAAATTTTTTAAGAGATAATTTACCAGATCTTTTGAAGGATTTGCCATTAAATATCCGTCAAATTATGTGGTTTCAACACGATAGAGCACCACCTCACAATAGTAGACGTGTTAGACATTATCTAGATACACAGTTTTCAAATTCTTGGATTGGAAGAGGCGGCCCTGTCACATGGCCAGCAAGATCCCCTGATTTGAATCCACTCGACTTTTTTCTATGGGGTTATTTAAAAAATTTTATTTATAAAGATCCTGTTGAAACATTGAAAGAATTAGAAGAAAAACTTCACTGTGCAGTAGGCAGTATTACACCGGAAATGCTCCAGCTTACACAACAAAGTCTCATCCACAGAGCCAATGCTTGCATACAAATGGCAGGCTTACATTTTGAACATTTTTTATAAATTTAAAATACTCTTAATCAGTCCTTTTTAGGGCCACACATACACACGCACACACACACACACACACACACACACACACACACACACACACACGCGCGAGGTACAAGTCCGATCGTGCAACCTCCTCGTGGTGTATCTTGGGTTATGCTAATGCCGGCGGCACAATTGATATTTTTGTAGATAATTTTCCAAAATGTAAAATAAAATTCTTGGGCCTCTTAGAAAGATTTTAAAATGTTTGTGTTTATTTATTAGTGCAAAAATGTTGGGAAAATGGCGTATATGACTAAATGGTATTGTAACGATCAATGGGTGACCGTTGGGATATGTGAGTACTTGACAGGTTGTACGACGCTCAAAGAAGAATTTAAGTAAGGAAAAAAACTGAGATATATTTCCAATGCAGTTTAGGTTATACAGCCTTCTTTTTGACTCGCTCTACAACGACTGGCGCCACCGTGACTTCTTGCTAGCGCCCCCTCAGGGCCGCAGTTTTAGAACGCGTGCAAGGACCTCTCGTGTTACAGACTCCCCCTTTGGATCTGTTAGGAGCCCTCGACAAAGATCCAACACTTTGCCTGGGTTGTGAAGGGCAGGCATCCTTTTTAGGTCGACCATGCCTTTTAATGGCTTTGATGGGTTCCTGAAATGTTTCCTTCGTCCCAGTTCTTCTCCAAGCTTCTAAATCGGAAACGTGATGGACTGAAAGCAAATCACCTGTAAAATTATCTGCGATTTGATAACTAATAGATGAAACCCGTTTAGCGATCTTATAAGGCCCATCTCTTTTAGGTGCAAACTTAGTAGTGACTTCTTGGGACGCATTACTCAGTACACGTGTTTTCACCATGACCTGATCTCCTTCTTGGAATACTTCGGCCTGTCTTTGAACTTTATCCGCGTATACTTTATGTCGGTCTTGTTCTTGTTCGTGCACTTCAACTACCTCTTTCATGGTATCTGCGACCTTTAGTAGGTATGGCGTAATTTCTGATACAAAATTCTCTCCGATGACTATTTCACGTAAATCCCGTTGAACTTCGCCTGGATCGCGCATTTCTCGCGCGAACATCAAATAGGCTGGAGTGTTTCTTGTGGCTTGCGACATACTGGAGTTCATAGCGTATCTAATCGATGGTATCTTGTTGGCCCAACTGGTATGTTCGTTACCTACAAGAATCGAAAGTTGAACCTTCATATCTCTGTTCTTGCGCTCGACAGGGTTGGCTTCCGGATGATAGACCGGAGTTAATGATTGGTTGAACCCTAAACAGAACGATACTTGTTGCATGACCGCTCCTACAAATTGCGGTCCGTTGTCTGATATAATGCGACGGGGAATACCGAATCTAAGCATGACTTCGTCAATTAAGACCTTGGCGCAAGCATCTGCGGTAGCACGTCTTAATGGGAATAGTTCAACCCATTTTGTAGCGACATCTTCAACAATGAATATCCATTGATATCCCTCGGAAGTACTAGGCAAAGGTCCAAATAAATCTATAGCCAATACTTCAAATCTTCTGTTGGCTGCAGGTGTCCTTAGTAGTCCAGCAGGTTTCAAATTCGATGGCTTATAACGTCCACATTCAATGCATTTCTTGATATGCTCATTGATCATTTTACGCATTCCGGGCCAATAATACTTGCTCGAGATTCGTTTCAGCGTTTTGTCAATCCCATAGTGTCCGGCCATAGATGCGTCATGATTTTCATATAAGATGCGATCGATAGCGCATTTTGGCACAACCCATTGAGTCTCTTCCGTGTCTTCGGTTGGCACGTATCGATATAAGACTCCGTTCGACATTAGGTATCCGCGAGAAGTCCAATTTGCGAGGTCGAGGTCGTTTTTTGACTCGAATGCATCGATGATCTTTTTAACTTCTGGATCCGAAAGCTGTTCTTCTCTTAATTTAGCGGCTCCGTCCGTGGGTAGATTAACGACGACCGTACAAATTCCGCAATCGTCTTTGTTGCTTTCCGTGCAAGGGGGCCTCGAAAGTGTATCAGCGACGACATTCATTTTTTCGGTGAATATGTAATCTTAAGGTCATATTCCTGGAGACTCAAAGCCCATCGGGCTAACCGTCTTAACGGCGACTTCAGGCTTATAAGCCACTTTAGCGGTTGATGATCTGTGCCTATAGTGATTTGAGCATCGTCGATATACCCTCTGAATTTAGAAACAGCCCAAACTATAGCGAGAGCTTCGCGCTCAATCGTACTGTAGTTACATTCTGCTGAAGTCAGTAGGCGACTGGCGTATTCTACGGGCCTTTCGTCAGATCCTTCACCTTGAGCTAAGATAGCTCCTATCGCGTAATTGCTGGCGTCCGTTCGTATAATAAACGGTAGTTGTTCATCCACTTGTCTGAGTATGGGAGCGCTGGTAAGTGCCTCTTTTAATTTGTTGAAAGCATCTTCTTGATCTTCTGACCATGTCCATTTGACGTTCTTTTTGGTGAGCGATGTTAATGGTTTAGCGATTGCTGCGAAATTCGGAATAAATTTGCGAAACCATGAGGCAGTTTGTAAAAACGTAAGTAAATGCTTTACATTTCTAGGCGGTGGGATATTTAGAATGGCTGCCACTTTATCGTCATCCGGACGAATTCCTTCGGTCGTGATCATATGTCCTAAAAACTTGATTTGTGAGCATGCAAAATTACATTTTTCTCGTTTGGCTCGTAGTTTAAATTCACGAAGACGGCTAAATACTTTTTGTAGATCCGCTAAGTGTTCCTCAAAACTGGCCGAGATTACTATTATATCGTCTAAGTATACTATTACCGTAGTATCCTTTAAGCCTCTTTGGAACTGGTCCATTAGCCTTTGAAACGTGGCGCCGGAATTCTTCAGGCCAAAAGGCATGCGCTTAAAACGGAAGGTACCAAACGGCGTCGTAAATGCAGTTTTATCTCGATCAGTCGGTCTCACGCTCACTTGCCAATATCCTGAGCGCAGGTCGATAGTCGACATATAGAGAGATCTTTTGGCAAGATGCAGTAGTTCATCAATCCTGGGCATCGGATATGAATCAGTCTTTGTGATGGCGTTCAAGCGACGATAATCAATGCAAACTCTCATCGTACCGTCCTTTTTCGGCACTAATACTACTGGGGCCGCCCATGGAGATTCGCATTCTTCGATAATATCTGCTTCTAGCATAGCATTAAGCTCCTTTTCCAATATTTCTTTCTTATGTCGGGGCATTTTATATGGTGGTACGGCTGCTGGTGCGTTATCGCCTGTTTCAATGGCGTGTTCAGCGTACGTTGTCTGCTCTTCCCCTAGTGCGAAGATGTCTTCGTTAGTAGACAAAAACTCATTGAGTTTATCACGCTGATTTGAGGACAGAACTTGGGCTTCGTTGTTTCTTAGTGTCTCGACGTAATTCAGTTGTACAGTGTCAGATGTTCCTTCCGAAGCTTCAAAGTTCAGCTCACGCGGTTCGTTTTCATCTGCAAAACACCAGATACGCTGTGGAGCATTTATTACAATTTTCGCTTTTTTGATAAAGTCCATGCCGAGTAGTGTGTAATTATTTTCTGCGTGCGGTATTATAAGGAATGTGATACTTATCGTGCGATCCATTAGATGAACGTCAACTTCTGTTAATAAAACGTGTTCCCTGCTACGCGTACCGTCTGCCAGTCCGATATATGCGTCTGTTTCTTTGAATTTTTGATCTTTGTCGATTAGAATTTTATATAGACTGTAACCAGCGACACTCATTTTTGCGGCTGTATCGATCAGACCAGTGCCTTTCGCCCCTAATATTTCAATGTTGAGAATCGTTTCTTGCATTTTGCATGTATCGGAGATGTGTCTACGAGGCAGAAATCAGGCTTCGCTATGCCTTTGCCGCTTTTATCCGTCTTATTGCACTTAGGGCACTCTTTACGGAGATACCCGGGATTCCCGCAACCGAAACAAGTAACTGTAGGCCGAGAACGTTGGCTATTCGCTTGCGCATCGTCTGTATCCGAATCCGTTTTGTCTTTTTTGCTAGTCGTGGTCGGACTGTTTTCTTGTTTCTTTTTAAGATTCATGCATTCGTCTACCGTATGTCCGAAACTTTTGCAGTATTTACATCGTAGACGGGATTCATGTTTACGAAACGATATCGTTTGTTTAGATGTGTCGTTATTTTCTTCGGCTCGAGTCTCTTTGACTTCCCTCGCGAGATCTAATAATTCCGAAAATGACGTAATTTTTTCACGTGATATCTCCTTTCGAATCTTGTATGACAATAATCCGTAGACCATATCTAATTGGATACTTTCCGTTAACGGCGTGTTGTACGGAAGTTTAGCAAGGAGGGCGCGTGCTTTACATATAAATACGTCCGTCGATGTATTTTCTTCTTGTTCCCGCGCGAAGAGTTCTTTGTAGATACGGTATGCCGGTTTCTTAGGTCCATATGTTAGTTTTAGCAGATCTATTGCGGCATTCCACGTATTGACTGTAGATTTGACACCCTGCCACCACGTCGCGGCGAGATCCATGAGTAGGATCGGTAGTCCCTTTAGGGCGTTTTCGTCGGATATATTTGTGCATTCTTTGTATGTAACGATCGCATCGATAAAAGCTTCTACATCGGACGTCTTTTTTCCATCGAATCGAGAAGTGCATCGCGAAAAATTACCTTGCGGTAGCGCGGCATTTGCGGTGGGGACGTTCGTAGCAGATATCTGTATCTGTTGTAGAAGAGCGATGAATTGTTCGTTTGTTAACGTAATTGCGTTACCTGTGTTCTGACTTTCCGCCATTGTAGCTTCTTGTCTTTTCTTCTTTGCTTTTTTGTCTGAGCTTACCCTACGTGGTATCGACGATTGCGTTCGTGTTTGCGACCGCGTTGTCGGTCGAGTTGGCTTGCGTGGGGATGACGTCTTGGTTAGACGTGACGACTTCGGTCGTAACCTGGCCTTTTAGTTGGGCGCCAATTGTAACGATCAATGGGTGACCGTTGGGATATGTGAGTACTTGACAGGTTGTACGACGCTCAAAGAAGAATTTAAATAAGGAAAAAAACTGAGATATATTTCCAATGCAGTTTAGGTTATACAGCCTTCTTTTTGACTCGCTCTACAACGACTGGCGCCACCGTGACTTCTTGCTAGCGCCCTCTCAGGGCCGCAGTTTTAGAACGCGTGCAAGGACCTCTCGTGTTACAGTATAAATTACGTAACAAAACTGCGCTTGGTCTTGTTCTAATAATAGGACGGTCAAGTAATGTAACTAAGATGACTGCAGGAAAGTTATTTCATTTATCTATCACAACTTTTGGCGATGTAAGTAAAAAAATGTATAATTTATATAGTCATCTATTAAAAAAGAATCGAATTTAATAACGCTTAAATCTTTTAACTTTACTATTAAAACTTTTTATTTTTAAATAGTTTATTTATGATAAGAGTAAATAAAAAAAAGAAATCTTTTTATTTTAGATAATTAAAACATCTATGGCATATTTGAATATATTGCGAACAATGGCTACGTAAATTAAAATAAATTAGAAAATATAAAAAACGTTTTATATAGAATATATAAATTTTATATAGAATATTTATAGATAAAATATTTTTCAAATAGAACAAATATTTATACAATAAAATTAATTGCTATAATTAGAAGAGAGTAAATTTGTTGCCAATCATTGTTTTGATCTTAAAAACGACATGTAAAGATACTTGCATTTATTGTAGCCGTTTTTCCGCGACGCCGATTTATTATCTCAATGTGCGTTACTTTGTACTATCAAGCAGTTATCATTGCAAAGTTGCATACTTTGATAGTTCATATTTTGAAAAAGTTAGTGTATTTCTTAAATTATTTTTGTGTTTTATGAAAAATATCCAAAGTGTAAGATAATTTTCCAAAATGTAAGAAAATGATGAAAAAAGAAAAAAATTTAGAAGAATAGAAACGGTTAGCTCGCAAAGCACATTACTATTTACATTTGTCTCTATTTTCAGATAGATCTACGAAATCAGACAATTCTTTCATTCTTTTATTACGTAAGAAATAAAAGCAATATTTATTTTGTTAATTTTATTCACTTTTTAAATAATACAAAAAGATCACGGTTCAGTATTCAAGTTGATTCTTATTATTTGAGTCCTAAGTATAGTCTAACTAATCATATGTATAATTAAAATAAAATCATAACTAAAATACAAATAAATTCATAGTAAACTAGTTATAACAAAGCATTAATGTTTTAACATTACTTGTAAATACTAGTCAAGAATTTGATACTAGTGAGCGAAGCGCGCGCGCCGGCCCTGAGCGCCACTTACACCAGAACGCCTATTGGTTTACTTCAACCTGCTCTCCTTCAAAAACTGCTTATCGCACGCAATTTTGCTAAAGGAAAAAGTTGTTCCTTTTAGCCTAAAGTATCACGCCTTGTACTCCGTGGGCGCGAATTTAGGGACACCCTGTATATATAAAATGTGAAATATTCTAACAGCTTATTTTTGTCGCGGTTAATTTATTTTAACGCAGTTAATTTATTTTAACGCAGTTAATTTATTTTGACGCTTTTACAAGATTTACAGCCTTATAAAAATATATAGTATTGATATTAATAAAATATTTCAACATTATACATTTATTTCATGTATTTACATAAGAATTAATAACTCATACAAATGCATAATGTTGAGATATTTTATTAATATCAATATCATAAACTTTTTACGAGGCTATAAATCTTAAAAAAGCATTTCATACGTTGTCATACGCAACAAGAAGCGCGCAACGTCGCCGGCGCGCGGCCGGCTTGGTAGAAGCGAGACAAAAGACTATATGTCTATTCTTCTATACTCGCCGACAGCCCACCCAGCGCACACGGACATGTGACGTCATCGACTTTTGCTTGTGTGCACCGAGCACCGTGCGGTGCTAGTCTGCTCGATCTTGCATCACCCTTCTTCCTTAGTAATTAAATAGTCATAAAATTAATACTTACTCGGTTTTATTTTTAATAGAGATTTGTCGCTTTTCCATACGACGTAGTTGCGCCATGATCATTCTGAAATAAAATTTGATGTCTTTATTTGTGCACATAAACGACTATCTTGTAATTATTTTTGAAACTTACTTTAGAGACCGCATTATATCACGGGATGTTCCTTCCTCTTTTGTCCCTTCTTCATATCCTTGTCTGGCTGGTGATAGGTGATTGCATTGTACAGGAGATGCTCCTAATGTTGTTTGTTTATGTGGTGGTTTTGATGGTGGATGAATGTTTTGTGTGAATGATTGTTTGGATGGTGAAGGCGAGCGTGATAATATTTGTCTGCGTTGTAATAGTGGTTTTGATGTTGGAGGAATGTTTTGTACGAATGATTGAGTGGCTACTGAAGGTGAGTGTGATAAGATGGGTCTATGTTGTAATGGTGCTAATGGAGGCGGCATGTGTTTATATGATTGTTTAGATGAGAATGATGATGATCGAACATGCAAGGATGATGATGATGCTGAGAAATGCGATAATGGTGCTGTGTTCTGTTTTTATGTAGTTTTGGGTGTGGTCATGTTTTGTGTTTTATGTCCTTGTACGTGTCTGTCGTCCCTTTTTTGCTGAGATTTACGATATTTTTTAATATTGTTATCCAGTAATTGCAACGCTTTAAATGTCTTGTCCGCTTCTTTTTCTCTTTCTCGTCCTCGTTGACTCATCTTAAGAAAAATTTGGCCATCCGTACAAGCTTTTCCGTAATGCATTACGTTAGTACTGATACCATAAAGTAAACCCGCACATAAACTTGAACTTCAGTCAACGTACAAAAAAAATCGCAACGCGTGACGCTTTTGCTATGTTACGTTTTTGTTTGTATGTTGACTGAAGTTCAAATTTATGTACGGGTTTAGGTTTAGGTTTATAATCAGTACTTAATGTAACGTAACGCGTTACGGAAGAGCTTATGCAGAATGCCTTAAAGAGAATTCACCTAATGAAAGCTATGGTGTTCCAATTCATAGTATGTAGAATGACTGCAACTACCCAGCCATCAATAATTGGATCTATATGCCCTTCAGTGTGCCAATAAGGCATGCGGAAACACTTATTCTGCACTTCATTGAGATCTATTATAACAACTTTATCGGATAATAAAGAACATCGGAAGATACCTACTGTTGACAATGGCAAACCAACATCGAAAAAAATCTTCAACTCTGCAAAATTCTTTAACCGCCAACTGATAATTATCACGCGAGAGAATGATGCTCTGAACGAGATAAACCTTTGAGTTCTGCAATATTATCGTATTATCCTGATTCTTCACCGATATACGAAATTTTCCTGTGTCTAAGATCTGAAACTGGCGACTATCTAGCGGAGCATCAAAAACTACAAGACTAACCCAGGGTCTACTGGAACGCACCACTTCCTTAGTTAAATTTATATTTGGTGTAATTTGCAACTTTTCATGTCGCCTATTTACGATTTGTTGCAAATGTTGATGAGGCTTGCGGCAAGCATTGCGGAAATACGTCATATTATTTTCATATGGAAACATAGACAATTCATTCAATGAGCCAAAGCGTCTTACGTCATCTACTACATGTAAAAGACAATGAGTAATGTACGAAAGAAATTCTGGACCATATATATCTTCTGCTCTATTCACAAAAATATTTAATGCTGTCTGTGCAAAATCAAGACGGTCTTCCGATAAGGAAGAACTGACTAGAACTCGAATGGCGGAATGTAATAAAAGAAAATGTTTGTACGCAACAGGATTTATGAGTCCGTAATAAATAACTGGGGCAGTATATAAAAGAAGTTGGCGATTTTCCGTGGCCTTAAACCCTCCACACTTTTTCATTAATTGCGGTTTTCGCGAAAATTCCTTAGGGCAGTAATTCTTAACTTGCTGTAGACGTGTCGTCATAATTTCAAGTGATCTGGCTGAAAGTTTTAAATTTGGATTACATTTTCCATCGACAAGAACGTTATTTATTTTGGGAACAACACCAAGACAAACGGTGTGCATGTAGTCAAAGACCGTTTGAGTTACCAACCCTATCCCCAAAGGAAGCAGAGCAGAATCAGAATCTGTATGATGTTCTCCATCAATGTGATGTCTGTACTCTTCGTCTGTACGAGGCCTATGCTGAATACCACGATAAGCAACGACTCCACGACGAAGCCAATTTCCCCGAATCCAACATTTCGAACACGGAAATAGACTACCGTGACCTTTATGACCCAATACAAAAGCCCGTGCAGGAGAATCAGCTATGGAAACACCTCAATTTAATCAATTTTAGTTGATTATGGAAAACAACTCCTCCACGATTTAATACATCTCGAACTTCATTTACAAAATATTGAAATAATTCCTTCGCGTTAGTTGGTTTCGATGAACCTCGCCAAACGCCTACGATTTCAGGTTTACTTCGAGGAATATTTGCAATCCTAATTTGTATCGGCCACATTTGAATTTTACCCTGCCCATCTAGTGTGGCACCATCTGTGCTAAAGTCTACCATCAAAGTGTCAAGTGGAATCAGTTCCGGAGAGGTTTGTTGAAGAATGGAAAGAATTCCTGCCTCAAATCCTAAATGGAGATATTCACCTCCTGCAATGTTAAGTGTGGGATGTGCGATCTGTGGAGTTTTTAAAAGCGTTCTACTATCCTTTGGCAATGTGGATAAACAAGGATGCGTTCGAACAACCTGTAAAACAGCATTTACTTGCGTATGAGACATATTACTGCGTACGAAGACTTCAGCAAGGCGTTCTTGAAAATTATCAATAGTACTTTGAGGCTCAATATCTACCGCATCATCACGATCTGAAATGGATTTAGCAACGTCTGAAGAACTTAATGCCTCATCATTAAAAGCAAATTGCACATCATCAGCTGATGCATCAGAAGATACAAAAATTTCATCTTCCTCAGTCTGATTGCATTCCGTAAGAATTTGACCTTCGTCGACAAAGTCTGAATCGGCTCTAGCGATATCTAAATTCTGCTCTTGTAAACATTCGTATTCATTACGCGCAGCTCTTTCTAATTTTTCCAAACGACGACGATGGACTGCAGATAGTAAATGATAAGGCTTGCGACTGCGCCTGTTCGCCAAACGTAACATATCGATGAAGTAAAATATGAACGAAAGAAATGAACGAGATGAAAAAATAACTCGAGAAAGAATAAATGAAGTCTGAAGTGGAAAAGCCTAAACAAACAAAAAAAAGACAAGTTTTTTTAGTCAACTTAAAACTCAATAATATGTAATGAAATCTTGAAAGAAATAACAATTAAATTATGTATTAACAATGTGCTTGCAAATAATTGAAGAAAATAATATATCAGGAGTCTATCGGAAAACAATTGCATATACTCAATAAATAAAAATAAGATAAATAAAATACCTGCAATAAATTACACAAACCTCGTCTGTTGTAATTATTTCAGCAATCTGACCTGTAAATTAAGAATAAAATAGTGTTAAGTATAAAATGATTGAAAATACGTACAGTTAAACAAACACATTTGTTTGCTATAAAATTGTCTCTACAGACAGTTGGCAAAACGGATGTTTTGATTGGATTATACCACTGATGAAATAAATCGTGATCGAAATTAATAGGAATTTATTTAAACAAAGAAGCATTCTCTATCAATAAATGTCAAAAATGAAACAATAATCCATTAGAAACGTTAAGTTAGAGCCAGTGAATGATGAAAAGGAAAAATGTCTTGAGTGTCATAAATTACAAAATGTAAAGAAAGGAACGAGAAGAAAGTTAAAGAACTCAGTAACGTTAGGAACTTGAACAACAACTTTGAACAACAAAATCAAATCTTGAAGAAAAAGCAATAAGTCAATGAGAAAAATGCACAGAAGACCCACACGCAATTAACGAAAGAATAATTTGTTAAATCTGTTCGAAAGAAGATGGAAAATAATCAGCATAAAAAATATTGAAAAATTGTCATTATACAATAACATGGAGAAAAAAATATACGGTAGCGGTCAATGAAATGTGCTCAGCAGGATTCTTCAAAATAACCTGTCTTTGATAAGTACTGCAAGAATAGAAAGAATTAAATTAGGTTTATTTGGGTATATACAGGGTGTCCCATTATAAAACATCCACGCAATAAAGAAAACACATAGCTGCTTTCAAGAAAAAATATGTAGTTTGCAACATGCAACTGCATACTTTGTTTTAAAACCAATGTGTTTTCTTTATACCAATTGATTTGTCTCATTATTTTATGCATAAAAGTATTAAGGTAAAATTCCCAAAAATTGAATGTTTTACAAGATATTTTGTATTTTATGTCAAAACTGTAATTTACAAGCCTCATAACTCAAAAAGTACTTAATGAAAAATAACTTCATTATAGTGTTTTGAAAAGCTCTTGACATCAGCTATTAGATTTTGGAATCAAAAATAGGGGTTTTTATTTTAAAAAATTACTCTGACCTTCAAATGACCTTGAAAATCAACTGCAAGGTCAAAGTCAAGGTCACCCTCAGTTGGCCCCCTTTTAATCCTACAACGTTTGTTAAGGTCATTTTTTGCTATCACCCTTATCTTCGGAGTAATTTGCGTGGATGTTTTATAATGGGACACCCTGTATAGATAATTAACACGAGCTAGGAATTTGTTTAAGTTCACACTTATTTTTAAAAAGTGTCGTGCAGTATTTATAAAAATGGTACATCACCGAAAAATAACCGAAAGTGAAAAATTACAAATATCACAAAATATTAGCTATTATTAAAAAATATTAATAATTGTTATAATTAATTATTTGTTTCTATAATTGTTATTGTTATACGTGTGAAATACAAATTTATTAAACAAGTATTGTTTTTATTGTATACTGTCCTATTTTTATGAATATTTAAAAATATATTAAAACAATTCAACTAAAATGTTCTAATCAAAATAATGAGTCGTTAATAATGCCCTTTAATATAAATTTTACGATTTAGTACTTTGCTTCACAGTTTAAAGAAAACAATAATTTTGGTGAGTACATTTTATTGACCGCTACTGTAGGCTGTATGGTAGAATATTAAATATAGCAAAGAGTAACATTTGCATAAAATAAAAAACCATATTATAAAGACTCATAGCTACATACTATAGAGGAGAATGGGACAAAATGGACACCTTAACCCTTATGTGCACACCCGGAATTACCTACGTTGTAGCACACCCGGAGTATCCCGGTACCCAATGCATAAAATTGTATGATTCTGTATAATTTCTTACTCAATCATACAATTTTCATTTAGTATCATGACAGAGGTTGTTAAATAAATAAGAACAAATGATTTTGAAATAAAAAATATAAATTTGTATTTATCTATTCACTCATTCAGCGCATTTTTTACATTGAGTCATCGTTACCGCATGCTCATCACATACGGATTTGCTACAAACTACACAAGATTTTCTGGTTTTCCTGTGTTTTTTTATTGTTTGTTTATAGCAAATATGACAGGAACCAGTTATCACTTTTCTACCGGTGTGGTCTAACCGCGGCTGAGATCTATAAGGAAGCTCGGCAGAAGTTTGCCTGTTGAGAATGCTCTCAACTGCCAACTTTGTAGAATAATTTCTCATTATTTGCAGATTTTGAGAGCGATCTTCAATTATCGGCATGGCGAGCTCTTTACTTAGTTGTCTCAAAAATATTCTACGTTGATTGGTCTTTTGCTTTACCATTTTATTATTTTCATAATAAATGAGGTACGCAGCAATGCAGGCAATATCGACAATGTTGTAGAAAAAAGCTAGTGGCCATCTATTTTTACACCGATGAGTGGTATATCTGCATAACATCTGGTCCATACCGATATTGCGTGCATTGCTGCGTACCTAATTTATTATGAAAATAATAAAATGGTAAAGCAAAAGACCAATCAACGTAGAATATTTTTGAGACAAGTAAAGAGCTCGCCATGCCGATAATTGAAGATCGCTCTTAAAATCTGCAAATAATGAGAAATTATTCTACAAAGTTGGCAGTTGAGAGCATTCTCAACAAGCAAACTTCTGCCGAGCTTCCTTATAGATCTCAGCCGCGGTTAGACCACACCGGTAGAAAAGTGATAACTGGTTCCTGTCATATTTGCTATAAACAAACAATAAAAAAACACAGGAAAACCAGAAAATCTTGTGTAGTTTGTAGCAAACCCGTATGTGATAAGCATGCGGTAACGATGACTCAATGTAAAGAATGCGCTGAATGAGTAAATAGATAAATACAAATTTAAATTTTTTATTTTAAAATTATTTGTTCTTATTTATTTAACAACCTCTGTCATGATACTAAATGAAAATTGTATGATTGAGTAAGAAATTATACAGAAATCATACAATTTTATGCATGGATACCGCGGGGTACCCCGGGTGTCCCTGTCGAGTTAATTAAATTGACGCTATAATTTTCTTTATTCCTAATAGAAAAAAAAATCTGGAAGCAAATTTTGATAGAAAAATGGTCAAAACGCGACGATCTAGGCGGATTTAGAAAAATTTTCACTAGAACATAAACAATTTTCAAGAAATGTGTGCCGGTGGGTACCCGGATACCCGGATGTGCACATAAGGGTTAAGATAAAAAATTGAATTTTTTTTTTTATTTAGTTATATATGATTAATAAAAATGTAAAGAAAAGGAAAAATTTTTGTTTATTTTCTAAGGGTGTCTACTTAATCTCCCGTCCCTGTCCATTCTGCCCCACCCTCTCCTAAACAGTGAATTAGAGTAAAAAAAGTTTTTTTAAAAAAAGGTAAGGAGCCTGAAGTTCTATACGAATAAATATGCCAAAAATTATTAATACACAAGAAAGAGACAAAAATATTTAGGATAAATAGATATTTAGATTTTAATTGAGAACCCGGATCAAAGAACTTGTCCAGCGCTCGGAAACCCATAAAAATTGTCCAAATGTCTCAGAACATAAAAATTTTGAAAGTTGCAAAATTAATTTTTTTTAAATATAGGTTTGTAGAAAATGACGAGACGGAACTTTTTTCTATTTGCAGTTTTTTTGTTTGATGCTTATTTTTAATAATAAAAATAAAAAACTGAAGAATTTTTATTATTAAAAATAAGCATCGAACAAAAAAACTGAAAATAGAAAAAAGTTCCGTCTTGTCATTCTCTACAAGCCTATATTTAAAAAAAAATTAATTTTGCAACTTTCAAAATTTTCATGCTCTGAGACGTTTGGACAATACTTTTACATGATTTTGCTGGGCGAGTTCTTTGATCCGAATCCTTAATTTTAAAACAAAAGAGATAAATATTTTTCCAAATTAAATAATTTTACGATTGGCTAAAAGTATTTTAAAATTTGAGATTAGTAGAGAATTTCAAAGATATAACCTGGTACACATCTTATAATGTGTTTAATTGTTTAACACAGAGATGGAAATTAATTGCAACTTTCGGCTCGATTTTCATAACTTAGCAACGAGTCGCCGCACACGCATAACTAAGGCGCGCGATATTCAGCCTCGGGACGTCTATATCACAAATGCAATAAATAAATAAATCACATATAAGTTAATACTATAATTTGATATGATTGCAACGACGAATCAAAAGCTTTAGATAAAGCTTCATCTCCGACTTACGTTTACAACTTTGTCGAGAACGATTACAACGATCTTTGTGCTCTTAGTTACGCGCGCCGGCGACTCGTTGCTAAGTTACGAAAATCGAGCCAAAAGTTGCAACTCACATTTTTAGTTTAACAAATCACTCAATGTTATTGTTTAATGCCAAAAATAATCGCGACAAATATATTGAGATGAAATAACACATATACGATAAATAAAATTGAGAGAAAATTGATTAACGAAAAGTCGCGGTATCGAATGATTTTTAATCAATCATTAAACCCAAAGAAAGATTATCAAATTAATTGTTATATGAAAAATTACTTACCTCAGATACTGGATGAATGAAAATGATTCTTTGAATCTTTGAAATATTCCTCGTAATAACTTGAAAAATTACAGAAGTAAGAAAAACACGTCCGTACAGATTAATGTTATCACAGAGAAGAATGAAAAAACAAAATCGCCGCGCTGGGAGGGTCTTATTAAGCCTGATGCACACATCACGCGATACTACGACTTAAGGTAACCAGCACAGTTGACCAATCGGAAGATCCTAGTGTCGAACTGGCCAATTGGCAATGTGGGATATCGGATCTCGTCCAGCCGCGCTTGCGTCGGTTGCACGCACCAAAAAATGAAGATAGAACTTTGATGTAAACAGCAACTCAGACTCCCATTATATTATTTAATAAATAAATATTATCATTGCTAAATTAATATTAAATTAGAATCATAATTTTAATAAAAAGTTATTATTTAATTAATTAATTATGTGTGTATTTAAACATTATGGATTCATTTTAGGTTTCAGTCCATATTCAGTACGCCGTAATTTATATGAAAGTAGCCGACAGAAATTATTAAATTTAATTACCTTTAACTTTTCTGACAAATAACACTAGCCAAGTGTCACACGCCAATAGGCTAGTGTTAACTTGTGTGAGTGTATTTTATTTGTAAATCGTTTGTGATTGATTGTGAGTCTGTTTTTAACGTTTGTGACAAATTAGTTTTTTTGTAATTACCAATTTTATCTTAATCATGATGTCAGTCGACACTTTTTAGTAATAAACAGATTTTGTGATAACAGATAAATTATAATTGATAGGAAACTGTTTGTGTTTTACAAATACATCAATTTTCACGTTTGTGAATCAATACATTTTTTAAATACTTGCAAAATAATTTTATTTTATAATTGTTTTGTGCATGCGCAAAGTATACTCGGGACTCCTATCTAGAAAAAGCGCGTCGAAGCGTTACGCGTGGCGGATGCGCATGCACAATACAATTATAAAATAAACTTATTTTGCAAGTAATTAAGATATTTATCAATTTGCAAACGTAACATTAGTATATTTGTAAATCACAAAGGATTTCCTATTAATTACAGTTATCAGTTATCACAAAATATCTGTTATACTAAAAAAGTGGTCGGCTGACATTGCATGACTAAAATAAAATTATTAATTACTATCAAAAAAACTAATTCGTCACAAACATTATGAACAAACTCACAATCAATCACAAACAAATTTACAAACAAAATACACTCAGAAAAGTTAAAAATAATTAAACTTAATAATTCTGTCGGCTAGTTTTATGTAGATGTACGCCGTAATGGTACGGTACAGTTCCTATTGTGCGATATGTACCGAACAATATGCAGTATAGGTACAATGATGATACGCTGTACTATAATATCATGTATACTATTTGTACCGCTACCGTACAGTTACGCCGTACGCCGCCATCTCGCGGCAGTACAATAACAGTACGATAGCGGTATTTTGTGCGGAAATCGCACGCTTGGTTATCTGGGGAGTTTTATTCGGCAACGATATTATTATTGGATGGAAAAGCAGTTTGTAAATGAATGTTAAAACACTGATTCTAGTAGAACACTTATATTGGAAATCAATTTAAGCAAACAGCGATTTTACAATGTTAGTACGACCGAAAAAATACAAGTTCTTTTCAATTTATACTTCCGATAGTCTCTCTATAATTTCTTATCTTTTTGCGACTCAATAGCTCGACCCGACGTTAGAGAGTAAATCTCGATATTCAGTTCTTTCGCAGGTCGACTCGCTGGAACATTCTCGAAAACAGATCGGTTACATGTTTAACATTAAAAATATGAGGCGGGAGCGCGCCCGCGCAGAATCGATTTTATCGAGGCGCTGCTCGATCATCTGGCTGCCGTCCGCTGGCGCCGTCTATCGGTGGTATTCTTAGCAATCTTTCACTATGTTTCTGCTACTCGCCTTATTCGTTTAGCCATGCTTGCTTTGACATTTATGTCTATCGACTCGAAAGATTTTACATACCTGTAAAACTTTTAATTATTTCCCAACTTACAATTAGTCACTCGCGTCCTGATATTTTTTCTCTCGTTCAATAATTTTCTATTCGTACATTCGGAGAATCCAAATAGTGAGATCAATAATGTACTTAATTTTCGTACACTCTAGTATCTCAATCTGAGATCGGTGTACATTTTAACGTCTCAAATGTAGACGAATTATTTCTATATAAAAAATAATTAAAATTTTCACACCAACAATCTATGATATATGCTCCATATGCCAAATTATATTTTATTCCATTTTTAATCATTTATTTTAAACTACTGCATATTAGCAAGAGTTACTGTACTATGGAGATTAGTGGAGGAGACGGTAACATATATTATAAATGCAGTCAGATTTATTGTATTCTTGTTAGTATTGTTAAAATATTGTAAAAATAATGTATTATTAGTTTATTAATAATTATAATAGTATTATTAATAGTGGTCTTCCGCACCATCTTCGAGGTTCCACTAACGGCGCGTTAGGTTTTTTTAGTAGAGCCTTCGCCAGGAGCCCTATTATACCACATTTCATTATTCTTTCTATATTTTTTTTATACATATGTGATGTCATTTGCAGACAAGATACTCTTTTTATTCTTGTCATCTACAAGTGTGGTGTCATTTGCAGACAAGATACTCTTTTTACTCTTGTCATTTACAAGTGTGGTGTCATTTGCAGACAAGATATTCTTTTTACGCTTGTCATTTACAAGTGATGTCATTTGCAGACAAAAAACTTATTACACCTCTGTAATAAAATTAGCAGTTACTTTTTTGTGTTATATAAAAAATACTATTTATTTGTAACATTATTATTGCGTATCATTAGATGTTGAGGGACCAGCTATATCATCAACGTCTGCAGCATGTAGATTAAAACAACTTTTATGTTTTTTAGGACATGTAGAATATAATTTGTTCGATGACATGAGAGACAAATGTTTTTCATTAATCTCCATCTCTAAAATAGATTTTTTTCTTGCGTTCAAAGCTGATTTTAAAACGCAAATGGCATTTACAGAGACGGATGAAAAGCTATTTTGTTTTTTTGTTTTTATGTCTGATAAAATTGAAAATATTCTTTCTGGATCGGCATTAGAATTTAGAAGTAATCTAATAGAATTTATAAGGGATTTAAGATTTGAATATTTCACAAGATCTCTGGAGCTTTTACTTTGTAAAATCTGTTTCCACATGTTATCAAAACTTAATTTTTTAAGATTTGTTTTTTCTGTTTCTGTAAAATTGAGATGTACAATAAACCATTCTTTTTTTAAACTATTTTCATCAAAACCACCGAGAGTTTGAACGATAAAAGAAACGTCATTGAATGATGTTTCTCTGTCAAAATCAAATAAAACAACGTCTGAATCAAAAACTTTCAATTTTGACAAAAATTTGTCATTAATTGGTAATCCTTTACTAATTTCCTCGGCAGCTGTCACATAAAATTGCAAACAATTTTCTCGAACATTCGCAACTATGTCTAAGTATCCGTTCTTTGTCAGTTCGTCGAGGTATTCTTCGCATTCTAATCCTAAATTTATTTTATTTAAAGATTTTTGATTATTTTTGTCAGAAAATTGAATATTATTGCATACGTTTTTTAAAAACTTAGGTTTTAGAAAGTGTTTACAAACTGTGGTTAGAAACTCTACTGATTTACAAATACAAATAGCAAAATACAAATAAAAACATAGAAAACATCCAACAAGAGCAGCAGCAGCCGGAGGAACAAACAAGTGGTAAATTATTTTTTTCTTTTATTTTTTGTAACTAAATGATTAATTTATATGCATGATTGTTTTATTTAATATAATACTTATCTGTAAATGTGCTTATTTTTTAGAAAAAAGAAGAGGAGGCGGAAAGTCTCGCGCTTGCTGGTATCACCAGCGAGGTGGAAGAAATGAATGGGGAGGCAGAGGTGGATGGGGAGGTAGAGGTGGATGGAGCGGCAGAGGTGGATGGGGTGGCAGAGGTGGATGGGGTGGCAGAGGTGGATGGGGTGGCAGAGGTGGGTGTGGACAGAGAGGTGGCCAGGGCGGAAGAGGCCCTATTATAATAAAAAAATATTATATAAATAAATAAGATATTAAATAGATATACAAATAATTTTATATATTAATTTAATATTAATATTAATTTTATTTTTTTAACAATGAAACTTATTTTTTAATATCTTTTTTCTATTTTTTATTTATATTTTTATTATTTTTTAACTATCTTTTTATTTTTTATTTATATTTTTATTATTTTTTAACTATATTTTTATTATTTTTTCATTTTTTATTTATATTTTTATTTTAAATTTTTTATTATTGATTTATTATTATTATTAATAATATATTTTTTAATCTAATTTATGTGATAACATTGTAATAATATATTGACTAGTCATATTGTGATAATTTTATATTAAGATTTATTCTACATATATATTAAATAAAATTTAAAATAAAATCAATTATCTCGTGCTAACTCTCTATCCCGTCACATATTTATAGATAAATAAAATGTTACTAACATGTCTGCAAATGACATCACATATGTATAAAAGAAATATAGAAAGAATAATGAAATGTGGTATAATAGGGCTCCTGACGAAGGTCCACTAAAAAAACCTGACGCGCCGTTAGTAGAACCTCGAAGATGGTGCGGAAGACCACTATTAATAATACTATTATAATTACTAATAAACTAATAATACATTATTTTTACAATATTTTAACAATACTAACAAGAGTACAATAAATCTGACTGCATTTATAATATATGTTACCGTCTCCTCCATTAATCTCCATAGTACAGTAACTCTTGCTAATATGCAGTAGTTTAAAATAAATGATTAAAAATGGAATAAAATATAATATGGCATATGGAGCATATTCATAGATTGTTGGTGTAAAAATTTTAATTATTTTTTATATAGAAATAATTCGCCTACATTTGAGACGTTAAAATGTACATCGATCTCAGATTGAGATACTAGAGTGTACGAAAATTAAGTACATTATTGATCTCACTATTTGGATTCTCCGAATGTACGAATAGAAAATTATTGAACGAAAGAAAAAATATCAGGACGCGAGTGACTAATTGTAAGTTGGGAAATAATTAAAAGTTTTACAGGTATGTAAAATCTTTCGAGTCGATAGACATAAATGTCAAAGCAAGCATGGCTAAACGAATAAGGCGAATGGCAAGAGCATAGCATATGTTAAATTTACACTTTGTTACAATATTGCAAAATAACTTCATTTTTCTATTGACAATAGCAAATCTGAATTATTTCAAAAATTGTTAATTTTAACATATGCGAATATTATTAATAAATATAAACTATTATTTTTTAAGCAAAAAAAAAGATTATTTGATAATTTACACTGTTAGAAACAAATGCGGAAAAAAGAAAAGAAAGTTACGAGAAGCAAATCTCAAACACGGGATTTTTCATATTCCAGCCACTTGCCTTAGAAACACTTACTTCTTAGGATTTATCGTCTGTTTTGTCGGCTCGGTGGAAGGGAAACGTGCGTTCTCTTCCATTGGTCGACCGGGTCGAGCTCACACGGATAGGGTGACGTTATCGGTTCTCGGTTGTATTTGTGTGATGCTGCCGCTCGTTTCTGACAGCACTGGGTTACACTCGTGTAGTGGTGCCACTAGACATAACGAGTGACAAGCGTAAAGAGGTTAGGCGGTTTTATTATTGTTGTACTATTAATTTTATAAAATACTTTAACTTTTATTACTCTGAGACTCTGCATACAGTAGACAAAATATTAGAAATAGCAATAAACATTTAATATTAAAAAAAGAAATTATTTTACATCTAACAAGAGAATAAAATATATTAATTAGTTCCAATTCTTATTTCTTAATTCATGCATTAATTTTTTCTATTCTTTTTATTTTTAAAATAAATAATTCCAATTTCTTATTTCTAATATTTAATAATTATTTCTATTTCCTATTTTGTTTATTGTGCGCAGGATCTGATTTTCATTTCTCACACATACGCAAATAGTAAGTTCTATGTGTGGTGATTACTAAACGAATATGGCGGCCCCCCCCCCCCGCCGCAAACGTGCTCCCCCGGTACAGCTTGTGCTCCGTCCCTCTATTCCTTAGTCCGTGTTATAGGGTCTCTACAAGGTAGCGGCCCGACCCGCAGTCTGTCTCGGGCACGCTACACTAATATGGCCCGGCTGACCACATTTAAAACACGTAAGTCTGGCCTGGCGACAGTCCCTCGCTTTGTGTCCAGTTCTTTTACATACGTTGCACGACCTTATGGGCGCATCCGATGTAACTCTGCCCGAAGGAGCACCTCTCAAACCATAGCCCGAAAATTGTCTCTTTACAATACTATCCTCCGTGATTGTTCTGATATGGTCGATAAAGTCAGGCACCGATCTTATCCACGTGCCCAGCACTTGACGTCTCAAAGCAGATTCGCGAATTCCATCGGTTAGCAACTCGATCTGCTCTCTTTCTGATAAAGCTAATAATTGCATCAAACGCAACTTATCCTCTGCGTAATCTACAAAGCGCTCGGAATGTGACCTCCAAAAACATCTGTTAATGCGTGCAAGTGTTACCGTGTACAACTCGCGTCGATCAAAATAGCGGCATATCTCCCTTCTAAAATCCTCCTACGTTGAAACCGTCAATAGACTGTCGATGATACCAGTTCAGAGCTTTGTCCTTTAATTGTCCCTCCGCAACAATAACTAAAGACTCGTCGGCAATGTTATACAGTCTCGCAATCAATGCAATCCGCTCCGTCCACTTTCTTACGTTTTCGTCTTCATTTCCTGCAAAGGCAGGGATCGCATTTCTAGCAAATTTTACCTGCTTCCAGTCGTGTATCGAACTTGACAAGGAATCGCGCGAAGCGACCGTTACTCGATCCGAATTATGCCTCGAGATATTGTTCCCGGGTATTTCTCTTGTTCGTCTAGCCTCCTCATATGATTGAATAGTCGCCCGCCCGAATCCTGGATTTCCATCCCGTCTCTCACTCTCGATGCCGCGGCGTCGTCCCTTATCGACGCCGATTCGCCCCCGCGTCACCTGTCCCGCTTGACCCTCTTGCGATTCCAAAAAAAAGGGGAGGGCCCCGCCAGTCTACCGATGCTGTGGTCTCCTCCAGAGATTGACTCGGGGCCGTCGCACGCATTTGGCTCGGCCAGCCAGCGCGATCAAAATGCGTAGTGAGTCTTTTTATTAGTGCGGCCTTGACACCAGCCGACTCCAAAGAATTAGAACGTGCCAGCTCACGCAGCCCCTTCAGCGTCAATCTATCTAATTGCACTTTACTTATCTTCCTATGTCAGTTCTTCGATCTCGTCACACAGAGCGAATCAATCAATAAATCACGCACCGCAGAAACTCTTTCTCTAGCTACTCCAAAAGAATCAAACGATATCACTCGCGCACGTCTGATCCGTTACACCTCGCTCGCAGTTTCACAGATATACAAACAAGGTCAGGAGAATAAAGAAATATCATACACAAAAGCAATCTGTCCGCTAAAAGTTCAACACACACAAACGTCACCATCCAACGTATCGCTCATGCGCAAACCGATTATTGCTACGCCGTAATACCTTATATTATTTCAATAGCGAAATTTATCATTTTCCACGGTTCGAATCCCACTTCTGAATTTTTCTGTAAGCTTTGCGTATCTTTAACGTTGTAAAAATTACGTCAGAGAGGTCGTTAAAATTAGACTCATGAAGGTAATTAAGGATAGAAGAGCTGGCTGTGATTGTAGAGTTAAATAATGCCCTTGAATATTAGAAGTAACTGTTCAGATCTTTTTCTTTATTTCTCTTTACTCAATCAAAAGTCTGACGAAAGCTGATCTCGCGAATAGTTCATGTCTTCAAGGAATACGAAATATAAAAGAGGTTCACACTTAGCTCATAGTCAGGCAGTAACCGGCTCCTTTCCTTGCGATTATTTTTATGGTTTCTCTTTCCAAATCTCCGTGTCTACATTTCTTTAATCGTTTCGCTAATCTTCTTCACTTTTCCTTTTCTTTCTCTCCTTGTCTTCGTCCTTTCCTTTCTCTTACACGCGCTCTCCTTTCTCTCTTAACTTTCGCAAGGCAAAATGCCTCGAGAAACCGTTGTCCAGCTCTTTTGTTGTCCTCTCCTCTCTTCCCTCCAAAGGGCTCTCTCGCCATTCGACCAATCAGCTCTCGCCAGCAATTCTTACAAGATTTAGTGCCCTCTTATACAATAAATAATACTCGCTATTACCAATATCGACCGAGACTTATTTATCTTGTGAGTTTGTTATAATATTATTTCGTGAATTTCTTACATTTATTTATGTTAGATAGATTAATTTTGTTTTATTGTGTTAATAATTGTATTTTTAATTGTGTTTTCTTATATTTTAGGAAATTCTGTTGCCCTCGTACACGTGTGGTGTGTGCAAAACTATTTGTACTGAACAAGAAATACATTGTCATTCTTGTTTGGAGGGATATGACAAATGCTATATAGATGAGAATTTATATTTTTATCCTCGAACCGGTGAACATTAGTAACATTTTTTCATTATTACATATTTTATAAGTAACATTACAAAAGTAACATGGATGCTTTAATGTATAGAAGACAGACATATAATACGCAAAAGTTTAATAGACGGTGAGGAGGTGATCGTAACAGACACCACCCAGGTTTCAAACCAAGATGCCAAGAGCAATTGGCGAAATAGTAAAATTTTGGAAGAGGAACAGCTCATCGAAGAAGTACATAAACGTCCCCCGCTGTGGAATTTCAAGCTTCCTCCTTCTGAACGATCTATGCAAGCCAAAAAAAAGCTGTGGGAAGAGATAAAAACAGCGATGAATGGTAATATTCTCATAATTTAAGTGGGATAAGATTTATAGAGAGTCATTAAACATATTTTTTTATTTTTTCTAGATACAATGGACATTGCGACTATGAAGAAAAAATGGAAGTCGTTGTCCGATACTTATAGAACGTATAAAAATAAGCAGCAGAAACCAAGCGGTTCAGTAGGGACCTCACAAAAGAAATGGGTGCACTTTGAACAAATGAAGTTTCTTAGCGATATGCAGCTCGAAACCGAGTACGTACAATATTTATGAAATAACGAGCGTACAAAAATGCAATTAAGTGCAGTAGCATATATTATTTGTTTATATTCATTGCATGTAAATTTAAACTATGTTACAGAACTGTAACCAATATCGCGACATTTCTCAGCGAAGAGTTTAATGATACTATTATGACTTTTGATGAATGCAGCAGCAGTGGTCGTGGATCACGTATGTTAATTTATTAATTTTTTCTTATGAAAGGTATTGAAGGAAAATGGAAAATTTAAATTAATATTTGTGAAATTATATTTTTTAATAAAGTTTAAAATTTTTTACCTTTTGTTTTCAATTTTTCGCAATTCTATTAAATGTACAAATGTAATTAAAATAAAAATACAAAAAATACGATATCTCTAAATGCTTACTGTAGGTAATTACAAACGTAGCTGCAGTAGCAGAGATGATAGCGAAGATGGTTCCAATTTTGACCGATTAATTGATGCTATAAATTAACCAATTAGCGTACCACCGTTTGTGCCCCCTCCGCCACCACCCTCTGACAAAGCAGCTTTGTATGGTAACCTTGTTGCTACTCAATTACGAGAAATCAATCCTCAGGTTATGGACGACATAATGCTGCAAGTGATGCAATTGTTTAATAATGCTAAGAAAAAAAATCCTAATTAAATCGCCGCCATTTATTTCCTCTACCGATTAACAAAGCAGCTTTATTTAGTGCTAATATTAAATGAGTATTACAGAACTTATATACAGTATTATATACAGTATTAAAGAATAAAGTTTATAATATATACGCGTTTATAATATAATATATAGTTTACGATATTTATGAAAACTTTTTATATATTATATATGAAATTCTTTTATATATCATATATGAAATATATGATATATAAAAGAATTTATGATATATGAAAACTTAATATTTTTTATAGAAAAAGGTTTTTTGTAATAAAAATTATTTGTAATAAAAATGTTTATTTATATTTCTCTTAGTATTTTATCTATTATATTCTTAAGAAATAATATAAATTTAAACATCATAATAAAAGTATTATACGTCGATTGCATTCGCTATACAGCGGATACCTTGTCAATAAACAAAACAGAAATAAAATCAGTCTCTAACACATTCTTAAGAAATAATACAAGGTTAAACACCATAGTATTTTATCTATTATATACAAATTACATTATCAAAATCATTTTAAAAAATTTTATTTAGTTTGATTATGTTGCCACGGTACTGCTCCCTCGTTATTAAAATAATGGCAAAATTTATTTCAAATTTCTATATTTTCTTTTGAACTCGTGTTTGATCCGCAGTTTGAGATTTCCCTGAAAGCACATCCATCTTCCATGATAGTTTGCCACGACCCTGGTTTAAAGCTATTTCGATAATGTGGATCATCGACATCGACCACAGATGGAGGAACATATATGTTTATATCATTGTCCTGTTGACGAAGCCAATTATGGAGACAAACAGTTACCTAAACCATTAGCTTTGCATTCTCAGGACTGGCGATAATTGGTTTTCTATATATTCTCCATTGACTGGCGATTATACCAAATGTGTTTTCTATTATTCGTCTTGCATGACTCAAACGATAATTGTATATATCTTGTTCTGGTGTAAGTCTACCTCTTCCCGGATACGGACGAAGTAAATACGATTTTAGAGGAAAGGTTTCGTCTCCTACAAGACAATAAGGTAAAATAGGTCCTCCTTCCCTAATCGCTGCTGATTGTGGGATATTCATTCGACCTTCATTAAACGCTTTTCCGAAAGCACTGTCCTTAAAAATACCGCCATCACTTCTTCGGCCATAAGCCCCAATATCCACAAAACGAATAATGTAATTTGCGTCGCAGATGGCCATGAGTACTATACTGTGAATATTTTTATAATTAAAAAACGCTGATCCAGCATTATTGGGACACTAAAAATTAGAAGGATTATTTGTAATTGTACTTCTTTTTAAGTTACATATTATATACTAACAATAAATTTACACACTTGAATAATAACGTGCTTGCCATCTATGGCTCCAATACAATGAATAAAATTCCATTTTTCATTAAAATCATTGGCGATATCCAACCAGTCTTTTTCTTCAAGCTGGCTTGGAAGAACCAAAGAGCACAAATAATCCCAAATTGCTTTGCACGTTTCATGTATTATAGTGTTCACTGTTTTCACTCCCACAAGATATTGAAAGGATATTGATGTCATCGAATCTCCGGAAGCAAGATATCTATAATATTTTATATAATAATATTCACATATATATGCATTAAGTAAAAATGTATAATATTAGGTTTGTTCGTGTCGCATGCTCCAATAACATACTTCTACTCACTCTAACGTGTTCTAAGGGAGAATTCATACCAAGATGATTTCTGTCAAGATGTGAATTCTCCCTAATACGTTTACCGCAAACAAATCTATTGTTTCATATATACACGAAAAAAATAGTAAGTTAAACAATTTAATTTAGCTAAGCCAAACACACCTCAGGGTCAATGCCAATCGTTCTGATAGTGAAATAGATTGTCGAATAAAGTCCTGCTTCTGCAATTTGCCTCCGATCATTCCTAATAATTCCTCTAATTGAGTTGCAGTCATTCGGAAGTAATTGTGGAATCGTATGTCCTCCAATATCAATTTCGGAATCGATGCAAAAAAGAAACTATGTACATTACGACTTTCGAAAATCGGAGCTACCCAAAACCTTTTTTTCTTATGTTTTCTTTTTTTTTTAACAAATACATTGCAGCAACTGCAGCAGCTATACGTCGTCTTCTAATTTCAGCTATAACCGCCACTGTATGTCTATAATATTTTACGTACTCGATGTATTGATTATAATAATCCAATTGCATTTCTATACTTTTATTGCGGTTATAGTCAAGTTATGTACTCAGCAATAGTCGCTTTTTAACGCTGCTTTATGTTGTAGTGGAGTGCAGGTAAAACGCCAGCTTTTATTTGCTCTGTAAGATATTTATACGGCCGACCGACAGACGGCGCCCATAAGGCACCAGGCGATTCATCGAATCGCAATACATCGATTCTCGAGTAATCGAAGTATCTAATCGATCCATGCGCGCGCTACCGGATCCGCCGAAGGTTCTACAACGTTCTGGAATCTTCCGGATCCGCAAGATTATCCGGAGCGAAATCCGGAGAGACACTCTGTACAGAACCGGCATTAAGATCAGTTGCGTTTTCTAGTCGAATAAGAGTCGTCGAATAAGCCGTGGATTTAGTTCTAGTTGAATCGAGCCATCCAACAGTATTTCGTGTATTAAGAGGATGCTGAAGTGACGGGCGAACTCCGACGCGAAAGCGCCATCATTTTGATGGTACTAAAAATGAAATGACATTATCGACGCAGCCTACGGACCTATGCCGCGTAGGTCCGTGTGTACGCATTTGTTTGTAGTGGTGACTCACTACACTGACGTGTGGTCTGTGTACGTGTGTCATCGGAAGTTTGTAAACAAACGATGCTTGCGCTTGTTTCCTCGACTGAAATTTCGTCGCAAGGCTGCAATATAATGTCCGAGAAAACATAGGCGTATACAAGGTGTCAAATAAATACAAACTAAATATGACAAAATAATAAATAAAAAATATACATATAATACTATATATATCATTGAAGAAAAATGTCATATACTTTTCTTACTTTTATCCTTATGTAGTAAATGCTAAATAACTAATTAATCAATTAATTAATATATACATATACACATATATTCAATAAATAGTTATCTTTATTTTGTATTTTATATGATAATGACTGAAATTATGAAAGTATATATCATTTCAGTTATATAAAATACAAAATAAGGATAACTATATTCAATATGTATATGTATGTATTCAATAATTAATTAACTTATTTATTTATTTTGTATTTATTACATAAGAATAAAAATAGGAAAAGCATATAACATATTTTTCCAATTAGATATATAGTATTATACATACATTTTTCAAATAAAATATTTTATCATATCTAACTTATATCTATTAGACACCTTGTATAAGTCTATTTTGTCTCGTATGTACATCATTCAGCCATACGATAGAATTTCAATTGCAAGAAAAAAGGTTAAATGACCTTATAAATTATCTGATAAAATATAAACAGACCACACGTGCAGTAAATTGCTAACTAAAATAAATACGTATTTTTTCAAATCTGTCAGCTGACGTTAGATCGCCTCTGACAATATTTCTTATAATTTGCCAGTTCACGATTAAATCGTCTTTAGCTCTCTTTTTTCTAAACTGTCAGCTGACGTTAGATCGCCTCTGACTATATTTATTTAAAATTGTCAGCTCACAATAGATCGCCTCTGACAATATTTCTTACAATTTGCCAGTTCACGAATAAATCGTCTTTAGCTCTCTTTTTTCTAAACTGTCAGCTGACGTTAGATCGCCTCTGACTATATTTATTTAAAATTGTCAGCTCACAATAGATCGCCTCTGACAATATTTCTTACAATTTGCCAGTCCACGAGAAAACCGCCTCTGGCTTGTCTTATTCTATATTGCCAGTCCACGAAAAAACCGCCTCTGGCTTGAAGACAAGAATAAGAATTTTCTAATGCCAGTCCACGAGAAAACCGCCTCTGGCTTGTCTTATTCTATATTGCCAGTCCACGAGGAAACCGCCTCTGGCTTGAAGACAAGAATAAGAATTTTCTAATGCCAGTCCACGAGAAAACCGCCTCTGGCTTGTCTTATTCTATATTGCCAGTCCACGAGGAAACCGCCTCTGGCTTGAAGACAAGAATAAGAGTTTTCTAATGCCAGTCAACGAGAAAACTGCCTCTGGCTTGTCTTATTCTATATTGCCAGTCCACGAGAAAACCGCCTCTGGCTTGAAGACAAGAATAAGAATTTTTTAATGCCAGTCCACGAGAAAACCGCCTCTGGCTTGTCTTATTCTATATTGCTAGTCCACGAGGAAACCGCCTCTGGCTTGTCTTATTCTATATTGCCAGTCCACGAAGAAACCGCCTCTGGCTTGAAGACAAGAATAAGAATTTTCTAATGCCAGTCCACGAGAAAACCGCCTCTGGCTTGTCTTATTCTATATTGCCAGTCCACGAGGAAACCGCCTCTGGCTTGAAGACAAGAATAAGAATTTTCTAATGCCAGTCCACGAGAAAACCGCCTCTGGCTTGTCTTATTCTATATTGCTAGTCCACGAGGAAACCGCCTCTGGCTTGTCTTATTCTTTATTGTAAGATACTTTTATTACGTCATATGCTTTATGTATATATATATATAATGTATATTATATGCTCCATATTATCTATATTCATATCAAAATATCTTTCTAAGAAATTGACATCATTTTGTATACTCTTTTTACAATAAATGTATATGATATATGCCATATTTTTTATTTCTAAAGCATGAAATATAAAGATATTTTTATTTTTTTGTGTCTATCATTTGTAAAAAAATCTTGATAAAAGAAACAACATTAATTTTGCGACTTGCAATAATCTGTTTCATTATATACTTCTTTTAAATACTTACAATTAGCCTTATTTTATGTGATTAACTTGGTATTTAAAATACGTATTAAAATCGAAAATGTATTTCTATTACAGTAGAAAAGAAACATTCTTGTCTTACAACAGAGAGAAATGGCAAAATATAATATTGTCTAAAGTACAGTCCAATAAAAACGGTTAAAATTGAACATTTTATAAAACCATTGTGATTCATGAAAAATCAGAATTATTATTTCAAAAATATAGACATATTTCGACTGTGTGTTTTAAACTGCACTACACATTCAAAATTCACAGAATAAATTTATTTCTGCAAAGTTGTGTATAATGTCAATGGAAAAGTGATTTATTTGTTATTACATATACATGATATTTTACCATTTCTCTCTGGTGTAAGACTACAATGTTTTTTTTCTACTGAACTAGAAATTAATTTTATATTTTGATGTGTATTTTAGATACCAAGGTAAACGCATAAAATAAGGCTAGTTTTAAGTATTTAAAAAAAGTATATATTGAAACAGATAATTGCAAGTCACAAAATTAATGTTTTTTTTATCAAGATTTTTTTACAAATGATACATACAAGAAACTAAAAATACCTTTATATTTCATGCTTTATAAATAAGTTATATGACATATACATTTATTATAAAAATATATACAATATAAAATAATATTAACTTTTTACATAGATACTTTGATGTGAATATACATAATATATACACATAAAGCACATGAACAAAAGTATTTTGTAGAAATTAGAATATGAATGTATGTAATTAAATAATATAAATGTTTGCAAAAATGTTGCAAAATTTATGTATAATACATACACTTTTTTATCCTTCAGAGTGCCTTCAACCCATTTTTTTCAGCCGGGTTTCGTAGCACATAACACAAACACACACACACACGCACAACTAACACACACATAACTAACCTAAAAGATTCTGTATATGACAGATAGCACTGAGAACTGTATAGCGCCTCTATCCCAAAATCTCGGAACTAATCTATAGCTCTTTTTTACCTTATTCTTTCTATATTGCACACATGCTTTACATAAATCTGGAAAAGGATGGCGTTTTGAAAATAAGTCTCTAAGCTCTATTTTTTTGGTTTTCCATTATTGTTTTATACGCTCTTCTTCGGCACATGGTCTTGTTTTGCAGATTGAAGCAGTATAATTTTGATATAAAAGATCTAATTCTTTGAGGTGACATTGTCGGTAAATTTTCAAAAATTTTTTTTATTTTTTGGTTTAAATTTGACCAACTGCCGAAAGATTAGCATGTACTTTATTTACACCAAAGGATTTGTAATTCTATTAAAGCAATAAAAAACGCCACCCTTTTTAAAAAATTGAAGTTTCGGTCGATAACAATATGACTTCAGCATCCTCTTAAGGCTAAAAAATAAAGGCCATTTATATTTCCAGTAAAGAAGTGTTTTATTTATGCACCTTGATTACATGAATATTGCAGTCGGTAGCCAATCGGAGCACGTGGTTTAAATTACTACGCTTAACGGACATTTTGAACGAGCGATCTCGGTGCTCCAACCGTTACAAGTTATTTGTCAAAGGACTAGACGGATTTTGTCCAGCCGTTTCGTGCCGTTTGTCATCGAGTAAAACTACTCGGAGAACTTTCAGTTTATCAGAAGTGGGATTACGGGCTCATTAACCCGCGTCGTGTCGGAAAAGGTAAAGTCGAAAAGACGTTGTCGTGTCGTGTCGAAAGGAGTACGGGCTCATAAAAACCCGCGTCGTGTCGTGTCGAAATTAAAAACGGGCTCTGCAAGTCCGCATCGAGTCAATAATAAAAACTCTGTTGTGTCGAGTAAGTGCAGAAGAGGAGCATGCCGAAGACGAGATCAAAGATGGAGCAAGCCGATCTGGAGAAGGCCACATTGGAGCAGCTCCAAAATTACGCGAAGCACAACCAGCTTCCGCTGTCAAAGGACCGTGAGGTACTCATAAAATTGATTATGGCTCATTTGGAGAAATCCAGGAGCGCGGATGCACCGGCAGAGTCGCACGGTGCGTTCGGAGAAGGGACGGTGCCGTCGGCCGCCACGCGGTCAACGGTTGCAGAACCGCTGACCGCAGGGGTATTCCGACAGATCTTCACGGAGATGACGTCGATGCTGCAGCAGCAGCAACAGCAATTTATGTTGCAAATGATGCAACAATTGCAGGCAGCGAGACCCGCTGCACCTGCAAGCCGAGCCGAGGAGCCAGTTGCTTCGATAAACAATTTGGAAAATTCGAACAGGACGAACTCTGCGGTGTCATCCTTGAATTCTGCGCATGCTTAGCCGATGCAATTGGTGAGTATCGGGATCGGGCTGCCAGCAGGAAACGTAATTTCCTGGCTTGCCTCGCAAATCCCGGAATTCGGAGGATCTGAAGAAGAGTGTGTGTCGGTGTGGGTGCGTCGAGTAGACACAAATACATATTACAACGGACGGTGTGACCTTGCTTGCCGCGTCGAGCAAGTTGGTCAAGTTCGCGCGCCAATGGTACGACATACAGTCGGGACCGGAAATCGAGTCGTGGCAAGGCCTGCGTCTTGAACTATTGAAAATTTTCAAACGAAAAGTACCGTTTTATAAATCGATACAGCAGGTCGAAGCGCGTAAATGGAACGCGCAAAAAGAAACTTTCGATCAGTATACGATCGCTAAACTCGCGCTCATTAATAAAATGGACTTGCCGGTAAAAGACGCGATCCATCTAATAATTGGTGGAATCACGCAAAGCTCAATGAGATCTGTCGCGCTTTCGGTAGCAGACGAATCGTTGGACAGTTTTCTCGCGAAAATGAGAATCATTACTGAAGGCAGTGTCGAAAGTGAAAAGAAGACAGTGCCGAATGTGCCGGTAAGGAACAAAGATAGTGCGTGCCGGAATTGTGGAAAAGAGGGACACACACATCAAGTATGTAGAAGCGATATTACGTGCTTTTATTGCAAGAGCAAAGGACATCGCCAATTTGATTGTCCCACGCTGAAGGGTTGAGTTGACGGGAAACCGACGTTGCCGAGACAGCCGTCAGCAGCGCTGACAGTAGCAGCCGTTTCAGAGGACGCCACCTACGAAGTTGAGCCAGACACCGTCGTCGCTACGGTCCTGGACAAGGAAGGCGCCAAATTCGATCACGACAGGCCGTTGGTAAAAGTAACGAGCATCTGTAAACGTAAATGTGATTTAATAGCGTTGATAGATACCGGTAGTCCGGTTTCGTTTATTAAGAAAAATGTATTTGTCAAGTTTGTCGAACCGTTCTCGCATGATTTAACGCCGCCAGTTAAAAGATTAGTTAATTTGGGAAATATGCCGTTGTTAATTCTTGGAGTCACGCCGATTAAAATAATGTTAAGCCAGCTAGGCGATAAAATTCTATCAGTTAACTTTCACGTACTGAATGAACAATTCGACAGTGATTTAATTTTCGGTAGAGATTTTATTAAAAATTATAAACTTACAATCGAATACAATAAGTCGGCTGATAACCAGCCGGAATGGGATGTTAGTTTTTTACCACGATTGCCGTTAAACGATGCCGATGTCTCGCCAGAATATCTAGAACAGATAGACAATAGTGAAATTGATTTCGATGACCAAAATAAAAAACATATAAAAGATATTAATAGGAATTTCGAGAATTATAAAAACGTACCGATTGCGGACGATTTGATGCGCAGGAAAAAAAGCAGTCGAACAGGATCAAGGGAAGATGCACTTAGCCATTGCGTCGGCTATGTAAGCGAATTTCCAGTAGAACGCGAGCTGGAATCGCGGCAGCTCACGGATCCTAGAAAAGATTTTAGAGATAAGTTAGAAATTAGTAACAGTGATAAGTCTATTTCATATAAAGAATTAGAAGAAGAGAAATTAGAAAATGTTTATGATAAATACGTCGTACCTGATTCGTTGGGAGAGAGTTCATTAAGAGCCCATCATAAAGATAAGGCTCATTGCAGCCTCGTTAAAGAATTCGAGCAGCGTAGACACGCAGATTTTCCGTCGATACGTCTGCGACAGGTCCAAATTGACGTTGATACGGACCTGCTGCGAGACCGCACTGCCGCACGTGATACGTCACTCGAGGCGACAGATTCGATTCGTACCTGTGATAAGAAATATCGAGACTAGTTCGAGGTTAATTTTAGAAAACTCGTGAATTATAACGAAAGGAAGTGCAAATTAATTGGGAACACAAGAGTCGAGCACGGCCAAAATGTTAAAATAAAACCGAAATTAATCGGCCCGTGCTTAATTAAGGACATACCTGATTTCGATGTAAAAATGAAGCCGCCGAATACGATCTTGTCGAGCGAGCGAATGAAGCTGTGGGCTGAATGCGCGCCCGCCGCAAACGTTCCTAATTAAAAGACCGTATTATTGAACAATAGATAATAAATTGCGTTAGAATAAGTGGCGATTAGAATTAAGATTTCGATGTAATTATGAGTTTGTATATCAGAGATATTTACCGATACGGCATGATGTTACATGCACAATAAACACACACGAACTAAACGTAGCGCCTGCATACTACAAATGGGACGTAGTACATTGGCAGAATGGCCGAGCTGTAAAATATTTATACGGCCGACCGACAGACGGCGCCCATAAGGCACCAGGCGATTCATCGAATCGCAATACATCGATTCTCGAGTAATCGAAGTATCTAATCGATCCATGCGCGCGCTACCGGATCCGCCGAAGGTTCTACAACGTTCTGGAATCTTCCGGATCCGCAAGATTATCCGGAGCGAAATCCGGAGAGACACTCTGTACAGAACCGGCATTAAGATCAGTCGCGTTTTTTAGTCGAATAAGAGTCGTCGAATAAGCCGTGGATTTAGTTCTAGTCGAATCGAGCCATCCAACAGTATTTCGTGTATTAAGGCTAAAGAATAAAGGTCATTTATATTTCCAGTAATGAAGTGTTTTATTTATGCACCTCGATTACATGAATATTGCAGTCAGTAGCCAATCGGAGCACGTGGTTTAAATTACTACGCTTAACGGACATTTTGAACGAGCGATCTCGGTGCTCCGACCGTTACAAGTTATTTGTCAAAGGACTAGACGGATTTTGTCCAGCCGTTTCGTGCCGTTTGTCGTCGAGTAAAACTACTCGGAGAACTTTCAGCTCCATGAAAAAGATAGAGGTGATAGCGAACAGCTTTTTAACGCTGCTTTGCGTGGCGGCGGAGAGGGGGTAAAACGCCAGCTTTTACTCGCTGCGTGAAATTGCACCTTCAGATTAATAAGGGCCGTTTCTACCAACATAGGTTAACTTTAATTTCGGTTCAATTTGCTCTTCATCCTTTTCTAATTCTTAAAACTAGGAATTTAGGTTGTTCTACATTAGCCGCATTTTTTAAAACAATAGCGACTAAAAGCCACGACACGTACAAAAATTTTAGTCGTAACCGTAAAGCCCGTATCAGACGACATATTGAAAATTGAGATTAAAGATTGAAAATTGAGAATTTAACCAATCGGGAAAAAACAAACAAATATTACTTCTTTCTGATTGGTCAAATTCCCAATCTTCGATCTTTAATTTCGTTCTTCAATGCGTAGTTTGATACGGACTTAAGGCCGTAAGCAAATCGACCAATCACAGTCAAATATTCTTATTATGTTGTGAGAATGTTTAACTGTGATTGGTCGATTTGCTTACGGCCTTAGGCCTGATCTACAATACAGTAATCAGTAATAAGTGAACTACAACAAGTTATAAGTTGTAAGATATTGATCAATCACAGGCAAACTACAGAAAAATTTATCGATTGTGATTGATCAATTTCGTAATTTTTCTATAATTTGTCTGTGAGTGGTCAATTTCTTATGGCTTAAAGCTTACTACATCTATTGTAGATCCGGGCTTATTAGTTTCTGCTCATGTCGTATCAATTATGCTCATGTCGTTTTGATTTGCTCGTGTTATTCTCTTTATGTTTTTTAAACTATTTTTGTAACTTAATATTCTAAAAAAGTTTGCAAGAAGTAACATCGTTTCCTTGCAAACCATACACTCCTTTGCCTACAAAATGGCTACTAGTGTAAGTATCTATATTACAATGAAAAAAGTTTTTGCTATTATATTTATGTGTACAATTAAAGCATTAAATATCTTGGTTAGAAAATCACTTTTATTTTGACAAAATCGATTGAATTTGTAATTTGAAATATGTACATAATTAGGCAATTATTTCTTTTTTACAGTTGAAAGTCATATCTGGAAAAAAAAGGATCGCTTCTTTACGTTCATGATGATTATATTTATACCAAGGATAATCGTAATGACTATATTTTTCGATGCAATACACGCCGGACAACCAAATGTCGAGGTGCAATAAGCATTAGAGATGATAATGTAGAAATTTTAGAAACGCATAATCATGCAAAATCACCATTCATCGTATTGCAACATCAAATGAAAGAAGAAATGTTGAAACTCTCTCGCGAGACTTGTCAGGATCTAAAGGAAATATTTGATTCAGTATGTAGAAGGTAAGAATGTTTTACATATGCATCATTTGTACATATGTGTACTTTACATATATCTAATCACTTATTAGATCTAGGATTAATAAACATTTTTGACTAACTTTATTGTTTATAAATATTTATATATTTTGACTATTAAATAAAGAAGTAACAATTGTGTTTTTAAAGAGTATTGTAAAATATTACTGCTTTTTAAGATTTATCAATACTCATATAAATATTTATAAACGATGCACTTCTTTATTAACACTTGATTCATTAGGTTTAATGAGGCCAATATGACGCACTTGATTAAAAATATTTAGTAATTCCAAGGAAATCAGGCATATGTGATGGTTATTAAATGAACACTATCGACATAACCAAAGCAATTTTCATTCGAACCTATACTATATTCTCTTCAAATTTTTTGGTTACTTTATTTATATTGTATTATTTTTAGAAACCTTTTTTTAATTTTTAGTAATCCAAGTGTTGGGCAATATTTGAGTTTTCCATCTATAAAATGTTCTATGCATCGTGAACGCGTTAAAGTCAGACCAGTTGTACCCGAGACATTGGCATCATTACGTGATATTATCGAAAATTCTGATGTAATAAAAAATATCTATCAAGGGAGTGTAACTTCAAGTAATGGCAAAGTAGCAATCATTTTATCAACTACTGATTTATTAGAAAGTTTGTCATCAGCTACTGAAATCTATGTGGATGGAACATTTCTTATAAATCTGTTTTTCATTGATAATTTATTGTAATTAATAAAATTTATATCGCAATATTTATATCATAAAATTATATTTCTGCATATAATATAGTTTTAAATCAAAATATAAAAAAATAATTGTATTTATTTTTTTCAAGGTTCTTCCTCGCACACCACACATTGCACAACTTTATTCAGTACATATACGATATATGGATACGGTAAGATATTTATTTAATTTTATATTTATTTGTGTTCCAAAAGTAACAATAATAGATAACTTTATCTTTCCAGGGCATTGCAACTTTATTTATATTGTGATGCACGTACAACAACTTTTTATGATGCTTTATGGCACAAAATTAAGCAGCTGGTACCGCAGCTTGAACAAAATATTGAATTTATAATAAGTGATTATGAAATGGCTACAATTAAGTCACTGAGTAATAAGTTTCCCAAAGCGAAATTAAGTGGATGTTGGTTTTATTTTAATCAGGTTCGGTTCATTATATATTTATTATATGTTTATATATTATTATAATTAAATATATTCACACACACACACACACATTAAATTAATATTACATCTTTTTTTTATATTTTAGGCTGTATTGCGTAAATGGCAAAAATTAGAGCTTTCTCCACAAACTATACTTTTAATGACAATAACATTGCCTTTGCTACCAGCAGATATGTTTCACGAAGCCTTGCTTATTATACAAGCTGAAGCTGACTTACTTTCTCGTGAGCATCCAAATGTCTTACAATTTATGTCTTATTTGAGACTTACCTGGTTACATATGGCGTCAAAAATTAGCACTTATGGCTGTCCCATCCGCACTAACAATATAGTGGAAAGTTTTCACAACATTGCAACGCAGAAATTAGGCACAAGGAACATAAATATTCGGACATTTTTAGGTAATGTTAATAATAAAAAGTTATTTTAGAATAATACTTGTTTTTTATTTTATTTTTAAGTATTTACTAAATTTTATGTATTAATATGAATTATTTATCTTTTTCTATAGAAAAATTTAAAAATTTAATTGCTGATCAAGAATTGGATCTTCGACGCTTGAAAAACGATATTCAACCCCGGCGAACCCATACACGGACAAATAGAGAGCGTAATACGAAAAATATAAATGCGCAAAAAAACTTAATTGAAAAAAGGTATTATTTTGTATGCATAAACACTGGACCAAATAATAGATTATTACTATAACTTACAATTTTAATAATTTTATTTTATTTTTTAGGTTGCCATTAAAGCAATTTTTATTGATGTTTAACAGAAGGAATGATATTTTTCAAATTGAACAATTGGCATCATTTGATGGTATTTAACCTATATTAATATTAGAATTATGTTTCTTACCGCATATTTTAACACATTTTACAATAAATGCAACCATTTGATTCTCAATGTCACACAATATACGTTTCATCTACGTATAAGACAAGATTTAAAATAAAAAGGACATGTTTATTGTTACATGTGTTAATATGTGGATTTAGGTGTTCGTATATAATTACAATTTTACTTTTATGATATTCAATCATAAGCAACTATCTATTAGATAACAAACTTATTCCAAACATGTATATAACTACATTTTCTTTCAAATAAAGCGTTGTCATGTGACGAACAAGTTACAGACAGGACATTCTTTGCGGATGACTTTAACGTATCTATCCAAACAGGTAAATTTTATTAACTTCTTTTAAATCTCGCAAGTATTAAGTTTATAAAAATTTTTTTTATTTTTTAAAGATTTAGAGATTAAACAATTATCTTATTTTCAATATATTAAAATGAAAAACAATAGCAAATTAAAACTTTTTAATAACAATATATATGGATTTATAATATATTTATTTAAAAAAAAATGTTATTTTTTTATTTCAGAGAAGATTAACATTAGAAGACGCAGATCTCAATGCAGAAATAGGATTATATTATCTAATTCAAGAGAAAAAGACAATAACTTAGAAGCAAACACAGGTAAAAAAATATCATTAATTTAATTTTTTTTCAAGCAAATTTTTAAGTTTTTTAATTTTTTTAAGTTTTTATTTATTATACAGTAATAATATTTGCATATTCCTTGAGATACATTCCTTGAGATATATTAAATAAAGCAGAATAAAAATAACTTTTCTTTTTCAGAAAAGGACACAGAATCTGAATGCAATGATAGCAGAGTGACAGCATCTACACAGGAAACGATTTCGGCAGAACAAAACGAAACATTAGAAACATTATCCAATATAATTATTTTCGAGAATGTTCTCAGCAATTCACAAGGTAATTTTATTACTATTTGTTAGAGTGAAGATTTCTTCTGGCCTTTGGAAGAGAGAGAGATGGCATGTGGTTCCCTTCTTCTCTCTCTTACATTACTAAAAGTTTTCTATTGTTTTGATTGTTTCTACGGCGTAGCAGCGCCACGTTTTTTTGTTTTCACTTCTATGAAGACCGTCGTTGAAGCCACATCGACTTTCTAAGTTTTAGTTTTATATTCGTAAACAGTATTGTTCAGTAGTGTTAAATATTAGAGATAAGCTTTGTATTCAGAGGTAATTAAGAAAGAGTGCGCAGTGCGTAAGCTATATTTGTGATAAAACAGGCGGTTAGTTGTGCCCTAACTTCATCTGTCCTCCGTTCAGCCTCGTGCATTCTGCCACTATTGATTTACAATTAGTAGTACACAGTTACTGTAAAATATTAAGTCAAAGTTAATTTTTTTTACACAGAGATATAATCAATATTGCAAATTTAATTTCCTTTTTTATTTTACAGATGATGAATCAATATACGAGGTGCTGGATGATGATTATGGATATTAGTATTTGGATAACAGTAATGTTTCTGAAGAACATCCATTCCATATTGTAAATTGGGATCTTCAAAACTGTCAGAATATGTGAAGAGAGAAGTCTTCCGAAGATATTTGCACGCTGTATTTTACCAATGAGCGAACACATATTTTTGTACCCTGTGGTCATTCTGCCTGTTGCACTGAATGCATCGGACGTTTGGAACATAAGCGATGTCCAGTGTGCAATACTACTTATGAAAAATATTTTAGAGTTCAAAAACCATAAAAAGCTGTTCAAGCAATCTTTTCTCGTTAAGACAAGCTGCAATCTGAAAATTTTTAGTATAGTATTTAGTATAGTATTTAGTAACAATATAAGTATTTTTTATATTGTTATTGTTTGTATTGTTTATAATATTCACATTTGTGCAATTATACTTATATGATTCAGTTTCGTTTTTATAAGCACAGTTATGTATTGTGTTTGATGTTCACATGAGTTTAAATTTGTTACCTATATGTAATTATCTTTGTGAAATAGTCTAAGAAAAAGATAAGAGGTAACGATATTACAAACGTGAATTTGTGTTACTTTCGCAATGCTAATTCATTGTTTCAAATTATTTTTAAAATTTTGCTGTAAGTTTGTTCAGAGTAAAAGACTTTTTTTTTTGTTTTCTATTTGATTTTTATAACGATTAAGTGTCCTTTAAAATGTCTATAAAAAATCTAAAAGTTTCTTAAGTTTATACGTAATATATGTTTATTGTACTTAAATACATAGATTTTATCTTGTGTGATACATGTTACCAAAGACATAATTTGATAATTTATTTCTATATTTATATGTATGTATATCTCTAAATGTATAATGCGCTGCTATGTAATGTTATTTTTACATAGCGTTGTTTCATAAATGTCGATTATATAACATGATATACATTTTATAAAAAGAGTTCCATAAAGATATAAATTATAAATCAACAAAAAAAAAGCTTTATTAAAAAAACATAATTTTACATTCTTTTTTAATTATATGTAATAAAAATTTTAATTTAAGTATAAAAAAAATTCATACTTAAATGATTGTTATAATTAAAAGAAGACAAATTTTGGATACGGTAGTTATTAAATCGGATCATAAGTCGCTATACAAACATAATTTACACAAACAATATTTTGAATTTTTATTGCCTTTATTACTGTTATGAGAAAACAAACTTTTAATTTTATCATTATATTTAGTACAAAATGTTGCTTTTTGTAGATTTTTGTTGCTTGTGAATGATCAATAAGTTGCATTTTACAAACATACTTTGAGAGTAAAGGATTAATTTCTCAAAAAGTTAGAAAGGTAAATAGATGATCTTTGATGTTTTCATAGCACTTCATATGATTCTGGTAGTGGAGAAAATTATAATAAACTCGCTTAAAAGAATTGCATGCTTTGTTAATAAATTCCTTTTTAGTGCTTGATGACAACCTGCTGTGTCATTTACTATAGATGCATAGGAATATGTGGCTCTGTTATATCTGATGTAGAAGTTTAATAATGTTATTATTATAAATAATGTAATATATTAGAATTTCACATGCATACAGAGTAATACAAAATTTAGTAGAAATGTTATCAAATCTCATGAATATACACATTACAGTACACATATACAGTTTATTAAATAGCAACTTACCTTACGGAAACTGCAACTTGCATTGTAAATGCATTGTAAATTTCAGTATACAGAGTGATTCAAAATAACCTGATGTCCTTGCAATGCCATATTCTTGAGCGAATTCTGAGACGATTTTTCCTTTTACAAAATTTTGTCCAAAGCTTAGTTTTCGAGTTATAATTGAAAATAGTTTGCTACTTATGAGTCCGATACAACGCGGACAGGCAGGGACGGTACAATGCGTCATGAGACGATAGTAAACATTTGACAGTCTCACTATACGTTGCGCGTCCCTGCCTGCCCGTTGTATCGAACTCGTAAGTTGCTACCTATTTTCAATAATTACTCGAAAACTAAGATTCGGACAAAATTTTGTAAAAGGAAAAATCATCTCAGAATTCGCTCAAGAATATGGCATTGCAAGGACATCAGGTTATTTTGAATCACTCTGTATATATATATATATACTGAAATTGTGATATATCTAATTAATAAAGCTCAAAAAAGAATTTCTTTCAGATGAATTACAATTAATTTATCTATATATTCAGTAATGTTTTCTTACTTGCTCTGATTACGTTACGTTGGACACACAACGTGATATGTTATATGTGCAATAACAATTCATCCGGAAAAAGATTTAGAAAATTTACAGTCGAGTTTGACTCTTCAAAAATAAAAAATAGATTATTACGTGATCAATTTACCTGCGACTTACGACTACAACTCTATTGTAGAAATTGGAAAATCTGTCAACAACCATGTGCAAGGCAAAAGTACGGAATATAATAAAATTATCAATGACGGACGGAAATTATCATTTTACGGACAGTACGTAAAACACCATGCAAAAAGCAGAAACATGATTATAAGATTCTTCTTCTTCTTATAATTACGGTGCGCGAAAGAACGGTGGGCGAAAGAACGGTGCGCGATAGAACGGTGCGCGATAAAACGGTGCGCGAAAGAACAGTGGGCGAAAGAATTGCGTAAACAAATTTCCAAAATTTTTAAAAGACTTCTACATGCATAAATACGACTGCGTGTATTTCAAATCATAATTGTATTCCAAAAATATGTGTTGTGTCCAAAAGCAACAGTGTCCAATTGAACGGTGTGCAAAAGAACGGTGCGCAAAAGTACGGTGCGCAAATGAACGGTGCGCAAAAAAAACAGTGCGCAATCTTATGTGTCTAATAGCACGGTGTGCAATTGCAACGTGTCCAATTGTACTGTGTGCCAATGAACCTCTCCCGTTTCAAGCTTTTAATAGGATTTTCAGGGCTCTCCTGTGATCTCTTTTTAATTTGGGTTATTTGCCATACATCTGTAGATTCATCACCCTGTGACGTATTAGTGTGGCTTACTTTGCCTGCTACAGCAGTTGAATCTGAATCTAGATTTAAGTTTATAAATTCCTTGGAATTGGGAGGATTGCTACCAGAGGGAGTGTTTGTATACGACGCCCTTAGAAACGCTTGTTTTGACGGGAGAGCTTCGCTATAGGAATTGGATCTTGGCCTATTAGTGATGAGGTTTCTTAGTAAGGTCTGCTGTATATGAGTTTTCTTTTTAGAATTTTTTTGATTCCCAGAATCCGTTCCTGCCATTAACATTGCCGTTGTCTCTGTCATTGTCATTGCCATTGCCGCTGTCGTTACCGGATTGCTGTCCTTATCATTTCCTTCTTTTTTACTGTTATTTTCCATTATTATTCCCACGAGTGTGGTGGGTCAGACGGTCACCCCGGGCAGAGCCCCCTATGCCTTCGGAGGAAAAGTGCTACCGGGTTATACTCCAGAAGTCACACTAATTCTCCTGGAGAGCCGTTTGAGACAGCATTATTTGTTCTCCTGCAGCCATTCACCCTTCGGCACGGTGCCTGACACCTTAGGTTAGGAGATGGTTTTCTGTCAGGATTTTCCTTTCCTTAGCTGGCTTGCTCTCGTTTTCAGGCGCCAGAGTTTCGCCTTTCGCCCCTCATCTATCTGCTATGACCGAAGTCACATTGCCCGAGGTTCGCGACACGGACGCCAGATGATAGGACTTGTTGGTTTTATTGCTAATGTTATGCAATACGGCTTTACGCAGTTTTTTTATAGAGGTATACTTCCCAGCAAAGTATACTCCACTGCGGCCTCACCACCCATTTGAACTTCCAGCCTTAATTAATCGAATTTTTAATTAGAGATAATTAGTAAGATATTATTGAAGAATATCAGGTGATCTCGTATTTAAAAGTCGTTCTCAAAGTTTGGTGATCGTTAAATTCATTTTCGAGTTATTCACGATTTTGTGTTGAAATATGTACTTATAGATATAAATACGTAAATAATTCTAGATTTTGTTATACTTGTTGTAGGACGTTCGGGAATGATTCTATCAGATTGGCGTCGTGAATTTACATATTATAGCCTGTTTATAAAAATAAAAATATTATTTATTATTATTTTTATACCAAAAAAGTGTTTATTTTATTTTTAGAAATTATAATTTGGACTATTTTTCTTGATTTTGATAACTAGTTACGATACAGTTTGTCGACAAGATATTATTTTTAAGCAAGCTTCTTTAGTAGATCTTTTATTTAACAATTTGATATTCAGCTCTTGTGCTTGCATTTACAGGTAAAGTATAACTAACAAGGAAAGGGACCCAAGTGTTCCCCTCCGATTTTGACGAGCTTTAAATATGTTGTAAAGTAGCTCAAAATAAGAGACGTATTTTTTTTTTATGTGCTTTCTCGCACGTTTAGGGTTGAAACAACCCCTACAAGCTAAAACGGTTTTTTTGATTTTGACTGAATATCGTCAAAACTGTAAGAGATATCAAAAAATGTTTCGAATAAAAGTTGCATGATCTTTTATGAGCTTTATAACCGCGTAGCTCGATTTTTAAAAAATTTTATATTTTTTAATTTACCCTCACCCCTTCTTATTATTTTTACGAATTTCAAAATTTTTGTTATGACAAAAGTTGTAGCATTTCTTACGCTGAATACAACCATATATGATTTTATTATGTTTCGAAATCGCATCTTTCAGAAATGAGCTGTCAATGTCGCACTATATGCGTCGCGCTGCGATATATGCATATATATGCATAACGCATCGTTTGTGCCGCTTGTGTAATCGATGTTTGTTGCGCATGTGTAATTGATAAGATGAATAAAATTAGAAATAAAAATTAGCATGTTATGAAGTATTCGGAAAAATGTTCTGGTCAAAGAACAAAGTTCACTAAAGTTGTTGCCAAGGCATCTCCTCTATATTACACTTTTATAGTTATACTAGAACAATACAAGCGCGCGCTGCGCCCGTGCACTTATTATAATAATTTAATAATTATGAAATCTAAATATTTTAATAAAATTTAAAAAAATTTAAATAACCGTCAAAATAATCTTTGCTCTTAAACTATCAAACTGTCAGAATAATCGAGATAACCAATCAGCGTCGCGGATAAGCGTCAACAATACTTTTGATACATTCAAGTATCGATTTTTCATGCCTTTTTTAAGAGTGGATTATATCGAAAGAGAAATAAATAAATAAAAATCTTACAATTAAAATGCAATTTATTGTTTTTCAATGGTAATGCAAAAAAATCCAATTAATTTCAGGTTTTTCTATTAATCAATACTAGAAACATTTGTTTGTTTATTATTTTATTTCTTTTATAATAATATATGTCGAAACAATTACAACTTTACCTTCAACAATAACATACTACATATATTGAATATAATACATATATTAACATATATTAAAAACAGATGAATTTATGGAACAAACGTATCACAAAAGTGATGTTCGTGAAAAAAGTGATTTATACAAAGTGATTTTTTGCACCATGCGCAAGTAATTATTGCAGGTGCGCTACAAATATCGCATGTTGGTTTTGACTGTTTATGAAAACAAAATTCCACTGGTGTTTCGAATTCTTCGGGCTTATTTATTACGTACCCGCTTTTATACCATGCGTATTTCAATAAATTTCTGAATCTTGGCGATGAAAATTGATTATGAGTCAATGACTGTAATTTTAAAATGGTGTTTCTTACATGCAGATTGACTTCCAGATCTAAAAGCATTACAGTATCAGAAAAGTGTCTAATAAAATTCTTCCACAACGAAAACCATATACATCCAATGGTTGTATTTTTCCTGTTGTTCCAGCTGGTATAGTCAACAAAATAATATCTTCTGTGGATTCTGGTTTAGATTCTTGAATAATATTTGGACAATGACTAAAGTTTAGTCCATGAATCTAGTAGTAAAACAGATTTTGGACCTACATTTGGAAAAAGTACGTCTTGCAACCAAATTTTAAAATGATGCGCTGTTAATTTTCCGGATTTCGAAGCCGTAACAAAAATATTAGGTGCCTTAAACATTGTTTCTTGCACTCTGGGATCAAATGTTCCACTAACTTCTTTCAGTACAATAAAAAGAGGCGATAATAATCTACCATCGGCTGAAACAGTAGGTTGTATAGTATAGCTATGCGTAGTTGCCGATACGGATTGTACTGCAGATTCAATTTTTTTTGTTCCTTTATATGCCAATGTACGACCGGCATGAAGTTCTAATTGGAATCCGCTTTGATCACTGTTGTAAATATTTTCAACTCCATATTCTATTATTTGATATTTAACGTTTTCAATAAATGTGTTACATTTTTCTTCAAAATCGACGTTAGACAATATAGATGTTTTTCTTATAAATTTTGTTATTTTACGAGATACAATATTATGTATTATTTTAAATTTTCGTATCCATCGCGATGAAACTGTAAATTCTGGTACATTTAAATTTTCCTGTGCCCGAATAGCCCATCGAGCTAAATCAGCGTCGTGAACAATAATTCTATTTTCAAGAGCTGTATAAAAATTATTTAATGTATATTCCGAAATTTGTTTTAATTTTTCGAATCTACTGCCACCTTGATTCACTTGAATTTCCCATCGTCGTAATTGACGTAATGAATATACTTTCCGAAATCTTTGTTTTACTCCTTCTAATGTTCTTAGCCTTGTTGTACTGTTTTTCCAAAATTCGACTGCATTTTATATTCATACGGAATACGTCCATCTGTAGTACATATAACTTTAGGATTTGCGTCCATAGCTCACCTTCTTCCTCTTTATCTCCTAGTTCGAATTGCTCTGCTGTTAGAATATCGTTATCGTTTTCATAATCTAAAGATTCTTCTACTTCCATTTTGTATCTCTCATCGCGCATTTCTTTCAGCATAGATTCTATTTTATGTGCCATTTCTCGTTCTTCAGATGTTATCGGACTTGTTGATAGATTAAGGGCCGAAAAAGTTACGTATACTAACATTATTACGTTAAATGGATTTAATTGAACCATTCTGAAAAATATAACAATTAAATATTTCTCCTTATTTGTGTACAAAAAAATAATACTTACTTTATAGTGAATTTGCTGTTCTTTTTTTGATGCTGTTTTATATATTGTTTTTTTGTAATCACTAACAAGCGCACAACTTTAAAGCGTAATATGCACTGACGGGATATGACAACGCGCTGCGCTATAAATGCACTCAAAATGCGACTATAAAAGTGTAAAATAGAGAGGATGTTTTGGCAACAACTTTAGTGAACTTTGTTCTTTGATCAGAACATTTTTCCGAATGTTTCATAACATGCTAATCTTTATTTCTAATTTTATTTGTCTTATCAATTACACATGCACGACAAACATCGATTACACAAGCGGCACAAACGATGCGTTATGCATATATATGCATATATCGCAGCGCGACGCATATAGTGCGACATTGACAGCTCATTTCTGAAAGATGCGATTTCGAAATATAATAAAATCATATATGGTTGTATTCAGCGTAAAAAATGCTACAACTTTTGTCATAACAAAAATTTTGAAATTTGTAAAAATAATAAGAAGGGGTGAGGGTAAATTAAAAAATATAAAATTTTTTAAAAATCGAGCTACGCGGTTATAAAGCTCATAAAAGACCATGCAACTTTTATTCGAAACATTTTTTGATATCTCTTACAGTTTTGACGATATTCAGTCAAAACCAAAAAAACCGTTTTAGCTTGTAGGGGTTGTTTCAACCCTAAACGTGCGAGAAAGCACATAAAAAAAAATACGTGTCTCTTATTTTGAGCTACTTTACAACATATTTAAAGCTCGTCAAAATCGGAGGGGGACACTTGGGTCCCTTTCCTTGTAAGTATAACTATCTATTTTCCGTTTATTATTTAATTGGTTAAGTTTATTGGCTCAAGATTATTCATTTATTAATTTGTTTCAGCAAATCTATAAGGTTGTTAAGATTAAAATCTCAAAATTAAAATCATTTTTTCTTGACAAATACCTGGGGATTAATTTAGTTGTGAGGCAGATACTTAGAGGGCAGCTAAGTAAAAGTTACTGCATGAGGAAGAGTAGTGCTGGAATTTATTTTACATTTTTTAATTGCTTTGAAATTGTAAATTATTGAGTTTTGAGATTTTGTAACAGTGCAGCCCGCAAGCTGCATCGTTACAGCTACGGACCGTCCATCGTTCGTAGCCCACCAAGGGCGCATCAAGCGCCGGTAAGACTTTATTATAAACACCGGCGGTCAATCGCCGAACGGATCCCCACATCTGACTGTTCCGAATTCCGTTTAGTGGGGACCCGCCGCCGAAACCGCCGATGCTTGCCGATCCGAAGTCAGTCGGCCGCCAGCCGGGTATAAAAGAGGCCCGGCTGTACGTCTATTTCACCAGATCCTGTTCGCTGCTAGACAACAAACATTTCTCTACGAGCGTTCTCGTAGTCCACCGAGCGTACTCGGGTTCTATGCCTTTTGCTTCCAGACACACGAGCGTTCTCGTGTACCGCCGAGCGTTTTCGGTATTCTTTCCTTTGAAGCACGAGCGTTCTCGTGCACCCTCCGGGCGTACTCGGCTTCTATGCCTTTTGTTCCAGACACACGAGCGTTCTCGTGTACCGCCGAACGTTCTCGGTATCCTTTCCTCTGAAGCACGAGCGTTCTCGTGCACCCGCCGAGCGTACTCGGCTCCTCCACGTACCGGTCTTCGTGCACGGGCATTCCCGTGTACCCAGCAAGACCGCCGCTACTCTATCCACCTCGTACAAGCGTTCTTATATTCCCGCCAAGCGTCCTCGGCTCCAAGCCTCTTATACGAGCGTTCTCGTATACCCATCGAGCGTACTTGGCTCCTCATCTCTCGAACACGAGCGTTCTCGTGTACTTGGCTTCCAATCTAAATATCGCGTCTCCGCGCACCGGTATTTAAAGTTGTGGCGGCTCACCGCCACACCGCTACACTGACGCGGCATAATACGCCGCGGCGCCGCTACGCGCTGCAGGGCTTCTGCCGAGTTACGAGCTTGCGGCTACACCGCCAGGTTGCACAGGCGGTGAAAAGCTTTCTCGCGATCAAGCATCGATCGAAGCTGTATAAAAGAGCTTCTCCGCAGATTTTTCCTCACTCACTCGCTTCAAGGCGAGCTCTCTACAGGGCCCTTGACTTGAGTCTTACTCTGCTTTAGCAGAGCGTAACCAGAGGCAAATTTGTCTCGCCGTTTTTCTCTTTACGTTGCCTTGCAAGGCACGTAAAAGAAAAACAGAATCCCAGCTTCAGCCGCACACTTCAACCAAGCGGCCCGCTGACTTATCAGTACCGCCGTCACCTCCTCAGACTCTAGCGTGGAAGCTAATTCCCCTAGAGTTCTGCGTCCGGTTGACTCGGCCACCAAGGGACACTCTCGTTGCTGGCGACATCCGAATTCGGAGACCTCTCTCTCTCCTCGGTACACAGAACATTCTGTTACGCCGAGAGCCGAGACGGTTGCATCTTTAGGCACACCGGAAACTCGTTCCGTGGCCATCCAGATCTCGCCGCCTAGAGCGTGCTCAGAGAGCAGCTGCAAGACGGAAGAGCACTTTCCAAATGGAGTTCCTCCAGCACTAGGAAAGGGGCTGCAACGAGCTAATTCAATAGAACCGTCCTTTTTAGGACCCGTTCAATATACAAAGACGCGGCCGGTAATTTCTTACCGCGCCCGTCAATTTTTCTTTTAAACTTCTCGGTCTTACACACGTACCGAGAAAGCGCCTCTGGCGCAATCAATTAATTCAAACAGAATACAGCACGTGTATACAGGGTGTTTCATTTTAATCTAGCCAGGCGAATATTTCAAACGCTGTTGAGTTTAGAGAAAAATGTTTCAGACAAAAGTTGTAGGGTTCGGAGGGGGACACAAGATGGTGGGCTTGAGTTTTTGATAAAGGTAAAATTGAAGGTCATATAAAGGTCAACTTTGTTTTTTAAAATGTGTAACATGGGTTTAACCCATGTTACTACTTGCGCGATCGGCCGCAACGATCGTCCGCGCATCGAGCCGCCGGCCGCAACACGTCATCGGAATGCGGCCGCCGAGTGGGGCGAGCGGGTATATAAGGCCGTCGCTCCGGCCAGTAGAGACCTTCCCCGGTCTGCAGTGAGCACGCTGCAGACCTTCCGAGCCATCAGGGCGCACTCTGACTCGGCTCTTCCTTTCCTTAAGGAGCAGGGAGCACTCTGTCTCCGCCGGGCGCACTCGGCATCCGTATACTTTTCCGTTCCTCTAAGGAGCAGGGAGCACTCTGTCTCCGCCGGGCGCACTCGGCATCCGTTCACCGTTCACCGTCCCTCTCAAGGCAGGGAGCACTTTGTCTTCGTCGGGAGCACTCGACGTCCCGTATTCATCGTTCCGTCCTCCGTAGGATTAAGTATTATTTAGTTCACGCTTCCTAGTTTATATCTTTGAGTTTATATTCTTTTGGTTTATCCTTTTCTGGCTTATATCCGCTAGCATGTATTCTTTTGGTTATATTAAATAGTTTATTCTTTTCTAGCTTATAGTCTCTAGCTTATATTCTTTCGCGGTAGATTCTGGTCTCACTCTTGCGTTACCAGCGTTGCTTCTATACGCTTTCCTCGCGCTCTCGCTTGCACGCCGCACTCGCTTGCTTTAATGGCTACCGCTTGCTCTTTATAATTATGGCTTGGTAAAATGTATCACCAACTCTTTAGTTAAGAATATATTTATTTTTACCTCCAAATTGGTCTATTTGATTGGAGTTTCCCCGTCTGACCGCTTATCCCGAATCCTGGCACCGGCGAGCTACTCCGCGCTTAGCAATAAGACCGCGAGATAAATTCGCACCGTTACAAATAAAATGTAGTATTTTTTATTGCATATTCTAAAAGAACATAAAATTCTGCATTAAAATTGTCTGACACGTTTTTAATGAAAATCCATAATTTTTGAGGAAATTTCTATGTCCGTAATGTAGAAAATGAAGAAGAAGTGCTACGTAATATAGAAGAAAATCCTACAATAAGTATTCGTGAAATTAGTCGTCAATTTGGAATGTCGAAAACAATAGTTCATAAAATATTAAAAGAAAATAAAATGTATGCATTTCATTACTCAAAGGTACAACATTTATTACCTCAAGATTATGCGCAAAGAATAACCCGAGTAGAAATCTGTCATGGAATACCAGATGTCTGAATAGTATCTATTCAGAAAGTGTCGTGGCATTCCCTAATAAGTAATGTTAGCCGGGCTCTAAGGAGGACTCTAAGCAGTTTTCCTTTGTTCGAGATAGGGTTTTCCCTAAATGTATCAAGACTGGAAGTCTAGTCAGTGGTTGGTCGGAAAATGATCCGAAATGCCTTGACTAAAAATACTGATGGGAAACTGACAGGGCAATAGGCCCCTTTCAGTGTTTTCAGTCAAGGCATTTCGGGCCATTTTCCGACCAACCACTGACTAGATTTCCAGTCTTGATACACTTAGGGAAAACCCTATCTCGAACTAAATGACGCTAAGTGAATAAGATTATGCATATTGCGTAGCTAATTCATACATTCATTACATTTTACACAATTACATATATTTTGTACGTATTATATTTTATACAATTATATTTTATGCATATTTTATAACATTAATTATATTTTATAGAACATTGATTATATATATATTTTTTTAATTTTCACAATTATTTTATACAATTTTTTATAAATGAAGAAGTGGCATAACGTATGATTTTTTTCCCCCGTTACGCTGCTAACAAGGACATCCAAACGTACCATTTTTGATTTAATTTTATGTAATCCACACGTTATTTTTTTGGATCTTTCTTCATTATCTACAATTTCCCATTGTTTTAATTTTTTAGAAGAAAAAGGATAAGCATACATGGAACTTTTGATCTTCATCAATCTTCCCACAATTATAATATCATTTATTTCTTTCATTGATGGAATGTACATATCTGTAATTTTAACTACTTTATCATTATGAAGCAATATTGTATTGTTAGGTTCTTTAGTAGAGAGGACAACATTTTTCCATTTTAACTTTTTTACTAAAACATCCCCAGATGACAAGATTCGTCCAAATTTTTCGATAGTAATAGTTGGTGGTGGATTTTTTTTAACCGAATCAATCGACCACAATTCACTGTACCTATGACACAGTTGTGCTAATGGATGTTTACCACTGCGAATTTTTTGTTTGATTTTTTTAATAGCATTTTCAAACGGAAATGCAGTGATCTCACTTAATGAGCAACTTAAATTTTTTGCATCGTCAGCCAAGTGAATGAGATTGTGCATATTCAAAATTTGTGAAGCTGATCCATAAAAATTACGAGCAGTTAATACAAAAATTCGCAAGTATGTTTTAGCTTTCGCATTATATTTTAAAGCCAATTCTTTACTGCAAAGAATTCTGCACGCAGCATAAAATAAAAGAAAATGCCGGTATAATAATTTAGGCAGAATACCTTTTAAAATAACAGGGCCACTATATAATAGAAAAAATCGAAATTCTGTTGCCTTCCATTTCAAAATATCCACTAGCGATCTTGTAGTTCGTTGAAATTCCACTGGTATTTGAGATTGAAGGGCAAGCAATCGCCGAGAAATTTCGAGTCTACCTTGCACGCCTAATTTTACGTTGGAATTACTTTGAATCCAATAATCTAATAATAATTTTTTCATTACACCCAAGCAACAAAGATGCATGAAATCTAGCACAAAATGAAAAATCATATCAATTGTTGGTATAGTAATTAAAGGTGTTTTACAAATGTGATGTTCCGGATTTTCTTCGAGTCGAAATGATAAATCTGTTCTTTCTGCACAGTCAATTTCCGGATAAATCATTGTCTTATTTGAACATTTCGTTTCATGAAGAGCAACTCGTTTTCCACGAACAACGCATCGTTCGCAAGCATAATATCCTCCATGTCCTTTTATGCCCTTAATAAACGAACGAGCTGGCCTGTCACAGACAAAACACATGACGTTGATTTTAAAAATTTGATTTTCTAAAACTATGTTATTCGTTTGTAATTCATTAATCTCTTCGATAAATTTTTGTAAATATAACTTCAAATCATTTGGTTTTTTATCACCTGCATAGATTGCTACAGGGAATGGCTCATATAAATCTGGCTCAAATTGAACTTTGCACATGATTGGCCATAACTGAAGAGCGCTTGATTTATATGGCGATGTTCCATCGATACCAAATATAAGATTTAACGTATTATTTGCATGAAGTTTTACATTAATACATTTACGAAGTCCTTCGGCTATACTAAAATAAACAAATTCTGCTGTAGTTTGGCCACGACTTAATGGGAATTGTTCTATGTTAAATCGGACAGAGTTTGTTCTCAGAAAAGTTTTAGCTGATATAGGCAGAGTAGGAAGCAAACGATTTCTTAATATTTTTAATAAAGCATCCAAAACGATATGCGGGATGTTATTTTGAATGGCCCATGCTCGTAATTCCATTATTTCCTTTACTTCTACGTCATCTTCGATTTCATCGTCACTTGTAGTTTCGTCGTTTATTTCGTCTTCTTTTTCCGATTCTAAATAAAATTCTTGTTCATCATGAACTTCTATTTCGACATTATTTTTTTCAATCATTTCGTCTTCTTCACGTTGTTGCTCTATTTCCATTTCGTCTTCATTACTTATGTCTGCGTCATCTTGTTGTTCTATTTCCATTTCTATTCTGTTTTCTTCTTCATCTTCTACTTCTTCTTGACAATCCGTATTTTGAATATTATCCTCTGTGAAAGATTAAAATAATAAAAAAAAAGTATTAAAATGCTCTTTATTGACATTTATGGAGAGATTTAACATTTTTTCCACAATAAAAGATCGTATTTTTTTAATAATTTTTAATCACAGTTTTATCGAGATCCCTTTATATATATAACACTATAAATAATAAATATATTAACATCATTACTTACTTTCTTGAATTTTATATAAAGCACGTTTGCGTCTCATTCGCATTTTTGCCGTATACTTTATTCTATCCATTTTTATGATAGACTATGAAACAAAAAAGTAAAAAGTAATAAGTAGTAGATAGTACGTAGAAGTAAAAAAAAATAAATAACACGAACACAATTATAATATAATTAAACCTTGATGTTAATTTACTATTTTCTAGATTTGCAATGCAAAAGTTCCAGTCCTTTATAAACGACAAAAAATAATAATTTCAGATTACGTTCACGGATGTTAAATACAGTTTCACGCTGCACTTGAAGTTGATCGTATCTCTTAATACACTCTGAATATGTATAAATATTTAGCGCCTTTAACATCCGTGAATGTAACCTAAAATTATTATTTTTTTTTATAAAGTGAATCAGTGAAAATGTTACTATAATGGAAACAATAAAATAGGATTTCACTAAGATTCACTGAGTATTTCACCAATATTCAGTAGAAACACTTATTTTTTGTTTTTTATCGTAAAACTTACTGTGATTATGGTCAATGAAAATAAAATTTCGCTATAAAATCAGTACTTTATTTATTGGTAATGCTGATTTTGTATTTACTGCGATACCATATTGTATAAACGCCTCTATGTAGAGGGACAAATTAGGCAGAATGGTTATTGACTTTGATAGATGTTTTTAGAAAAGTTTAAATAAAGAGGATTGAAGATCACAGATTGAAGACGGCGCAATCGTTCGTTAGCTTTCGAAGTAAGTAGTGTACTGAGAACTAAATATTCCGGGTGCTGATCGAAGCGAGCGTGTTTTACCGAAGTGTGTCTAATACAAGGCGTGTGTCTAATACGAGGTAAGTAGTTTTAATATCAAACGATTATTTTTTTTCCTCTTGTACTACATAACATCCAGCAATTATTATAGTCATAATCGATTACCAATTTTACAACAGAAGACGATTAATAATCGATTGCAATTATTTTCTATTTTTTTTTGTATGCTGGTAATTGACTATGATAACGAAAGCATGTTAACCTTAAAATCAATTGACATATAAAATACATGTTTTATCTCATGTGTAAAAGTTTTCGTGAAGGTAAAAGAAATTTTGACTGAAAATAATGGCAACTCGAAAACATCACAGCCAACATCATCCATACGCTACACCCTCTAAACGTTCTAAAGTAAGTTGTGAAATTCTAATATAAACAATATTTAATATTCATTTCATTAAGTTTTGACTTAAATGTGTTATTAAAGCTGATGGATACTGAACGCCATTATCAAATTATCGAGTTCCACGAAGAAAATTGTCTCCAAAAAATTGTGGATGTTGTACCAACTAGTTGGATTACATACGACATAAAATCATGTAGGCTCGTTTCACCATTTCCGGAGAACTTGAAAATGAAAAAAGATCGTGATTTCTTACACCATCTTGTGCGAACAAAATCCAATCCTCTGCAGAGTTGGAGAAAATGGCCAATTATTATACGAGGCGATTCAAGTAAAAAACATTACACATTAACTAACAAAAAATTTTATAATTTATTTTTTTCAACATTTTAACAATAAAAAATTATTGATAATTATAATAATTAAAAAAAATAATACGTACAACAATTTAGGTAATAAGTGTTGCAAAATTATATTTTCAACATATGTTGCATAATAGGAAACATAATTAAAAAAAAATTAATAAAAAGTAAAAATAACTAAAATAATAAGTAAAATAATTTGCTATTATATTTTCAGATAACTACACTGATGCATTAGACAAAATTAAAAAATTAAAAACTAAAAAATACGCTTATACAACAGATTGCGAGAAACATGCTGAAGAAAAAGCATTAAAAACATTTAATGCAATAAAGAAAAAAAATTTTAAAGACAACGAAAAATTGGGAAAAAAACTATTGTCCCAAGTTCCCCAGCTGGACGATGAAGAGGACGATTTAGAGTTGAATGAAACTAACAGTTAGTTATAAGAAAAAAAATATTCGTCCACAAATTTTATGTTCTATAAATGTCCATTATTTTTGCAGGTTTAAAAGATTCAAGTAAAGATAGCAGCGAAAGCGATTCCGAAAATTTCCAAAGAACTACTACTTTTCCTGAGGCAGTAATAGAAAACAAAAAATCATCTACAAAATCAAAAGAAGATAATCTGTCATCATTATCAAAAAATGATGATATTTCTGACAATGAATTGTATATTGCTGAATCACCGAGTTGTAATTATAATGCAATTATTCTATTATTTTGCTACAATATTAATTTTTTTTATATTAATTTTAGTTATACTATTTTTATTTATAGTCCATCAATCAAAAACCCAAAAACCCACTGATAACTTATCTGCTCCAGATACTTCAAAAAAAATTTTGAATGGTACGTATAAAATGAAATATACTTGTAATTATTCTCTTGTAATCACTTTATTTAAATAATATTTATTTTTAAGGCATTAACGATATAATATCAATGCAAAGAAAATTAACTCTGCAAATCACATCGATGGCAAATGAAATAAGAGACGTAAAAGAGATATTATGCGTTAGAAATATCAATCAAGATGATGATTGTATAATAACCTTTACTGATTTCATGGAGAAATACGAGTTAAACATGCCTTTTAGTGCTTTAGAAGACTTTCAAGAATTTGATAATCGTCTCAAAATTGAAAAAAATTTTCAGTTGGAATTCGTGAGCATTAATATCATAAAAATTAAAGAAACTATTAGATAACTATTTTTTATTAACACAAATTTAGTCTTTGAGTGAAAATGTATTTTATTCATATTTCAGAAGCGATCCATCTATGTAACAATAGATAGGGATAATAGTGTGTCAAAAATGTTGACAAGTATTTTGAGAAAACTTGTCAAAAGAGTAGTTATGTGCCAGTATACGTGCCTTAAGCAACAGGGCACTAAACTAATATTTAAAGATACAGTGACTTGCCGTTGTATCATCGGTAATATAATTAATTTGTTCCGATTCTGACAAAAAATCTTTCTAAATTATTAATTGTAGACGACTGTGCTTAATAATTATTGTTATTAAATGCAATGTATTATTTCAGATATTGTATTTAAAACATATAACAAGGATCAAGAAAATCCAGTAGTGACAGAAAAATCTTTCTTTACTTGTCTAGGTAACGTAATCTCTAATGCGAAGGATTGGGAAGGCCAACGTACTGCAAGAAAGCAGAGTAAAGAATAAAAGAAAATGTTATTTTTATTTATTGTGTTAAAAATTAATTTTGAATTTATAAGTTTAATTTTAAGAATAAAAGATTTTATAAGTGTTACATTTAAGAAAACTTAAAAAATGAAATAAAACTCTAAATAAAATAAATATTTTAATATTTAAAAAAGTTGAAGTTGTTTTGTATTTACTGTACCAAAATTTAAAGAAATGTTTCTATATATCCAAAAACCGATTTAAAAAAAACTGCCCAGAGCCAGTCCAGAACTGACCAGAACTGATTAGTAAAACTGCCCAGTTTTCGAAGAGGCCAGTCGTAACTTTTATGGCTGGAACCACGCCTGCTTTCCTTATCAGTGCCTGTCCAGACATCAGGAAAAACTATCAAAAATCCTACCAGTTCCTAATCATGATTTCTACTCGGGAAACTTTTGTACATGGATATTGCAACAAGAAGAACAACAGCCTGAAATATTACGAAATATAATATTTACCGATGAATGCTTAATCACTCGTGAAGGTCTTTTCAATACTCACAATTACCACATTTGGGCACAGGACAATCCTCACGAATACGTAGCAAATAATTTCCAGCATAGATTTAAAATTAATTTATGGGCTGGTCTATTAGATGACACACTGGTGAGACATTTTTTTCCTTTACACTTTTTTTTATTTTTTAAACATTTTTTTAAATTAATAAAATAATAAGTTTAGTAAGTATCTTCTTATTTTATTGCAGATTGGGCCATTTGAATTACCTGCCAGAGTAAATAGTGAAACATATCTAAATTTTTTGCAAAATGATTCACCGATATTATTAAAAAATGTTCCGCTGCATTTAAGAAGAAATATAATTTTTCAACACGATGGTGCACCAACACATTCATCCAGAAACGTTCGGCGTTTCCTAGACGCAACTTATCCAAACAGATGGATAGGACGCGGTGGACCACAACACTGGCCAGCGAGATCACCGGATTTGACTCCAGTAAATTATTTTCTTTGGGGACATTTAAAAAATTACGTTTACCGTGTACCAATTAATAATCGTCAACAATTGCACGATCGAATCATCGAAGCAGTTGCAAGCATATTTCCTCAAATGATACGCAAAGTCAGAAATAATTTTTTACGACGAGCAAGATTGTGCATAGAGATAAATGGTGCACAATTTGAGCACTTATTATAACAAAATAATACAAATAAAAAAGAATTTATTATTATTAAAGTTTACAATTATTTTATGATAGAATTAGTATTGCTACTATTATTTTATCAAAATATAAATAACAAACTTTATTATCATAATTTTTATTAATATTTAATTTCAATGATGAGAAAATGGGGATATCGAGTCAACGCCAGTTTCTTTTTGTTTAAATTCTTTGTATTTATCAATTATAATCGGTTTTGAGTCAGTCTTCTGATCATTTTCAGTGACAATATCATTATAAAATGAGGTCAATTATGAGATTGTGTTGTTCGTTGTTAATTGGATTAACATCAAGTGCTATTTGACAGCGCACAGAATGTTGAACATAATCTCATAGTTAATCTCATTTTATAATCATATTGTCACTGACGATATTCAAAAGACTGATCGAAACGTTTGACCCATTATAATTAATAAATACGAAGAATTTAAGCAAAAAGAACTGGCGTTGATTCGATATCCCCATCTTCTTATCATTGAATTTATTATCACGAGTCTTTACATATTCAATATTATTTAATTATTTTTAACTGTTATTAAAATAAAATATTGTGAAACTATTTCAATTATTTAATAATTTTATTGTACAAATATCTGTAAGATAAAAAAAAAATGTCAAAGAAATGTAATTTTTGACAGCTTGCGTTTTGTGTATCATAATATTTTTTTCTTTATAATATTTTCAACAAAATCTTAATTACGTAAACAATATTTATGTTAATATGTATTAGCAAATTTATTTTCCAAATATTAATACTGACAACAGGGGAGCGATAGTCAATTTCGCTTTTATCACTGTACGTTGTACACACCTGAGCGCGCGAATTTCAGGCTATCTTATTCGCTAACTTTAAATGCTTCTAATTCAAAAACCATTACACCCTAAGTATTTTGGTATTAACATTTTTTGCTCAGAATTATCTCAGGAATATACTCCTAAGCGTTGTTACGGTCTTTACGGGACATCCTGTATATATAAATTTAAACTAAATTAAAAACAAAGTTTTAATATTTATAAAATAAAATAAAATAAATGATATTGTAAGTAAGAAAAATAACATTTTTGTTCTTAATATTCTAAAACAAATTTATGAGCTTCTTGAGTCATTTCTAAAGTCTTTTTTACCTTCCAAAAAAAAGTTGTTGTATACACGCAAACCTTCCAAAAAAAGTTGTTGTATATATAAACACGCAAACCTTACAAAAAAGTTGTATATTTTATATCAACAAATTACCTTTTTAAAAAAAGGTAAAGAAAAGGCGCCAAGTGCACGCAAATCTTCCAAAAAAAAGTTGTTGTATACACGCAAACCTTCCAAAAAAAGTTGTTGTATATATAAACCTTACAAAAAAGTTTCAACAAATTACCTTTTTAAAAAAAGGTAAAGAAAAGGCGCCAAGTGCACGCAAATCTTCCAAAAAAAAGTTGTTGTATACACGCAAACCTTCCAAAAAAAGTTATTGTATACCAAAAAAAAGTTGTTTGTATACACGCAAACCTCCCAAAAAAGTTGTTGTATATATAAACCTTCCAAAAAATTTATCTTCCACAAAAAATGTATATATATTAACAAATAACAAACCTTTCAAAAAAAGTTGTATATATAACCAAATCAAAAAAAGTTGTATATATAACCAAATAAAAATTTGCTATATATTTTGCCTATAAAAGAGGTGATATCAGAAAATGACGCCAAGTTTAAATAAAAAACCTTTCAAAAAAACTTGTATGTATATATTTTAAAAAAAGTTGTATATACCAAATAAAAATTCGCTATATATTCTGCCTATAAAAGAGGTGATATCAGAAAATGACGCCAAGTTTAAATAAAAAACCTTTCAAAAAAACTTGTATGTATATATTTAAAAAAAAGTTGTATATACCAAATAAAAATTCGCTATATATTCTGCCTATAAAAGAGGTGATATCAGAAAATGACGCCAAGTTTAAATAAAAAACCTTTCAAAAAAACTTGTATGTATATATTTTAAAAAAAGTTGTATATACCAAATAAAAATTCGCTATATATTCTGCCTATAAAAGAGGTGATATCAGAAAATGACGCCAAGTTTAAATAAAAAATCTTTCAAAAAAACTTGTATGTATATATCTTTAAAAAAGTTGTATATACCAAATAAATATTCGCTATATATTCTGCCTATAAAAGAGGTGATATCATCAGAAAATGACGCCAAGTTTAAATAAAAAAACCTTTCAGAAAAACTTGTATGTATATATATATATTACGAAAAAGGATTATATTTATTGCGCTTATTGCGCTTACAGCTTTTTAACCAATAAGCATCGATAAGATTGTATTTAGTTATTTTTGCATCTTTATCTAGTTATTTATTTAAAAATTATATTCATATCTACAATTAGTTAATTTTTTTTTAAGTATACATTTTAAAATAATTGCATCTGTATCTAGTTACTTTTGCTTCTATATCTAATTATTTAAATTTAAAAATGATATTTGTGTTTATATCTATCTAGTTAATTTTTCTTAAGTCTGTATCTAGTTAAATAAAATTTTTATATCTGTATCTAGTTAAATAAAAAATTTTTTAAATAAAAGTATTTAATTCGAAAATAAAAAAATTTTTCAAATTTAATCAAAATAAAAAAATATTACAAAATTTCGCAAAAAACTTGGCGCTGCTGTACTGAACTACATGTTAAATACATCTTAAAATATTATAGAGAATGAAAATGAGCAATAATTTTACAATTTACATGATTAAGTGTTATAATGACTCAAACTGACCAGAGCGGCAAACGGCGACGCGATAGCCAATTAAACTCTTGTTCTTACGGTAAAATTGTAAGTTGATTGGCTATAGCATCGCCACTTGCCGCTTCGTCGCTCTAGTCTGTTTGAGCCGAAATTTGTTTGCATCGCTTGCTCTAACATGCTCCTACTCGCTCTAATACTCCAAACTAAACTATAGTATTACGTCACATATACTATAGATTAAAGTATGTTGGAATGATTAGGAGCATGTTAAAGTATTGCGATGCGAATCTTATGTAAGTTAATAGTTCAGTACAGCAGCGCCAAGTTTTTTGCGAAATTTTGTAATATTTTTTTATTTTGATTAAATTTGAAAAATTTTTTTATTTTTGAATTAAATACTTTTATTTAAAAAATTTTTTATTTAACTAGATACAGATATAAAAATTTTATTTAACTAGATACAGACTTAAGAAAAATTAACTAGATAGATATAAACACAAATATCATTTTTAAATTTAAATAATTAGATATTGAAGCAAAAGTAACTAGATACAGATGCAATTATTTTAAAATGTATACTTAAAAAAAAATTAACTAATTGTAGATATGAATATAATTTTTAAATAAATAACTAGATAAAGATGCAAAAATAACTAAATACAATCTTATCGATGCTTATTGGTTAAAAAGCTGTAAGCGCAATAAGCGCAATAAATATAATCCTTTTTCGTAATATATATATATACATACAAGTTTTTTTGAAAGATTTTTTATTTAAACTTGGCGTCATTTTCTGATGATATCACCTCTTTTATAGGCAGAATATATAGCGAATTTTTATTTGGTATATACAACTTTTTTAAAGATATATACATACAAGTTTTTTTGAAAGATTTTTTATTTAAACTTGGCGTCATTTTCTGATATCACCTCTTTTATAGGCAGAATATATAGCGAATTTTTATTTGGTATATACAACTTTTTTTAAAATATATACATACAAGTTTTTTTGAAAGGTTTTTTATTTAAACTTGGCGTCATTTTCTGATATCACCTCTTTTATAGGCAAAATATATAGCAAATTTTTATTTGGTTATATATACAACTTTTTTTGATTTGGTTATATATACAACTTTTTTTGAAAGGTTTGTTATTTGTTAATATATATACATTTTTTGTGGAAGATAAATTTTTTGGAAGGTTTATATATACAACAACTTTTTTTGGGAGGTTTGCGTGTATACAAACAACTTTTTTTTGGTATACAATAACTTTTTTTGGAAGGTTTGCGTGTATACAACAACTTTTTTTTGGAAGATTTGCGTGCACTTGGCGCCTTTTCTTTACCTTTTTTTAAAAAGGTAATTTGTTGAAATTTTTTTGTAAGGTTTATATATACAACAACTTTTTTTGGAAGGTTTGCGTGTATACAACAACTTTTTTTTGGAAGATTTGCGTGCACTTGGCGCCTTTTCTTTACTTTTTTTTAAAAAGGTAATTTGTTGATATAAAATATACAACTTTTTTGTAAGGTTTGCGTGTTTATATATACAACAACTTTTTTTGGAAGGTTTGCGTGTATACAACAACTTTTTTTTGGAAGGTTTGCGTGTACTTGGCGCCTTTTTTTTACCTTTTTTTAAAAAGGTAATTTGTTGATTAATGGATATCATTTCTTTTTTTCAGTAATAAAATATACAACTTTTTTGTAAGGTTTATAAATATACCTAAAATTTTTAGTATAATTATGCAGTTCAATAAATTTGATATTGTCGTTGTAGTAGATACAATTTATCACGCAGACACAAATAAACATTAATTAAATTTAGTTAAACTTAAATTTTGGGATAAATCAGTAATAAAGTTAAATCTGTTAATCTTTTGACAAAAAAAAAGAATGTTACATTTAAACAAACTTGTGCTTCTATATATTTTTACTAAACAATATAAATTATATTCTCTATAAAATAACATGGCAATAACTATTTTGCTTTTGATTTTACATATAATTTACATATAATTTATTTAAAAAAAAAAAATGTTTTTAGCGTTTCTGCATCAGCATTACGTGCGAAATGTGTATTACATATAAAATAATAAGAATTTTGTTGATTTTCTTTCATTATTATTGGTGGAAACAAAAACTTTTGTAGCATATTTCTTACTTGTACGTAAAACGTAAATTGCAATTATCTTTAATGCTTTGAATAATGAAATCTGAAGTAAAATTTGTTTTAACGTAAAAATTATTATTTAAATATTTTGTTTAAAATAAAAATAAGAATAAAGATAAGAATTTTATCAGAAAGAGTGATGCAAGTGATATGTTTTAGTTATTTTTCAATAATTATACTAACATTAAAATATTTTTTTAAGTTTAGGATATTATAAATAAATATATTCATTTAATTTTAATTTTCGTATTTATTAATAAGTATTACTTTAATAGAATGAGTTCCGATGTCTTTACGTTACTGTATTCAAAATCCTTCGTTACAACGTAATCTATTTTTGATATTTTTCTTATATTTTTTTGTACCAAATACTGCATGACTTCATAGACAACGTCTTCTGCAAGTCGCAACTGGTCTATCTCATCTCTTTTCTATACCAAATTTTGACATTTCTAATAGGAGCGAAGAAATTAGTGAATGTGATCATCACAATTGTTAAATGTTCAGCAGACATTAGAGGTGATATGTCAAAATGAGTCCACAGCATGTTATCCATATCCTCAACTTGTTTTTTTATCGGCATATTCGATAGAAATGTGTAATTTTTATGATGCCAGATAGAAATGTTAAAAGTTGATTTAAATATCGCATTGTCCCAAGATGGAAATAATTCTCCTGCTTTTATTACTTTAAAGCCGTTGTCAAATCTATTTTTATTTTAATGTATAATTAATGATAGTAGCGAAAGAAGAAACGAAATTTTAATTACGAAAAATTATATGGAATCTTACAAACAACATAATTTGTGCAAAATTTTTTATTAAATTTAAAACTAAATATTAAAACTAAATATTAAAACTAAAAATATTAAATATATATACAATTTACAAATAATAAAGAACGATAAGAGCCGTTGCTAGGTGTTCGTGCACAAATTCAAATTATATTATGAAAATTACAAAGTTACAGTCAAACGTTTCTGCTTATGTTAGGCCTTCTTCAGTGTCATTACGAAAAAATACATAATAAAACAGTGTCTTACTGGTCGAAATATTAAAAAAATAATAAATCCTTTTTAGTAATTCTCTGAGTGGAATTCTCTGCGTACTTTATATTATTTATTTATTTTCTTAATGTTTCGACCAGCAAGACACTGTTTTATTATGTATTTTTTCGTAATGACACTGAAAAAGGCTTAACATAGGCAGAAACGTTTGACTGTAACTTTGTAATTTTTATAATATAATTTGAATTTGTGAACGAACACCTAACAACGGCTCTTTTCGCTCTTTATTTTAGATTATTTATTAATTTCTTGGAGCCTTAATATTATTATTAAATTGTTTTATACAATTTGTCTTGCACAAAGTGAATCACCTCTCGTGTATTGGTAGAGCGAGTTAAATCAAGTAGAAAAGTTCGGTATCGTTTTGCGATTTTTGCAATAATTGATGAGGAATTAATTAAAAAATATGGAATATAATCGAATATAGTAGATAATTGTAACGTTTATCTCAGTGCACGTAGTATAAATCGAAAAAAAAACTTAAAAGAATCGTTAAATATGTTTATCAGCACAAAAGAAAATGTTTCGAAGAATATAAAACTGTATTTGTTGAATTTTAAAAATTTATTATATGTTTTAATGAGAAATACTTCACTTATGGTAACTCACCTCTATAGATTAAAATTGTGTTTATTCAAATTACAGTACTTTGTAACAATTAACAATTTGTAACAATAGTACAATTAATTTCGTCTTGGATTGCGAATGCAAGAGGTATGTAAATTGAATAACTATCTTACTGTTTCGAAAAATCACCGAACACTAAGAGGAATACTGGCAGCTAACGTATTAAATACAGTATGTGATGTAAATAGTCAGGAGCGCGTTAAAGGAATTCGCCGCCCGGGTGCAAATTTTACAGCCGCTCTCCTTCAAAAATAATTTACATTAAATGTTGAAAATGAAATTACTATATTCATTGTGTGTCAAATCAGAATCACCGAATAAAAACAAACATTAGATTTTTCACTATATATTTATCATATTAATCGATATCAAATTAATGAAGTTATATTGGCAGTTAATATAATAAATTCATTATGTGATGTAAATAGTTTCTAAGAGGTCACACGGTAATATATACTATTAAACAATGGAGACATTGTTGACCGTTGATATCTAATTAGATAAAATTGTGCATAGAATATAGAAAGTAAATTTGTACGTTATTTTCAAGTATTGTTACTGAAATTGTGTAAAAATTGTACTTATTATATAAATAATTTTTAGAATTATTTAAACTATATCAAAATACAAATTTAATATTTTTTCTGACGTAATCAATTTGTATTAAATTATAAATTTATTGATATCAATTTTTACACATTGATATAAATAAAAAGAGAGTTTCTCAAATGATCAATTATTAAGCTTTGTTATAAAAAATGTTGTTAGTAATAAAATGTTATAAAATTTTTATGTATAAATAAGAGATAAATGAAGAAATAACAAACATATCAAAAATATACAGTACTAGAAATAATAAATAAATAGAACACTTATATTTATATAAATATTAATTAATGTTAAATATTAGATAAATAAAATATTATAAATAATTGGGACAAACATGAAACGATTTAAAATTAAAAAGAAATATTTAATACAACAATAAAAAAAAAATTACAAAATAATTAATATATAAATGCATGTGAATAAGTGAAATTATTTTCTTCTATCGATTCAAGTGCTTGGCTTTTTATACTGCATTATGTTTATATGTTTCAATTGAGAACCCCGTAATTTGTAACACGTTTATTGTATTCCATTTTTCGTTTTTCTATTTTTTGTTTGACAGCATCAACTATGAAACCTAGTTGCTTTTCGTTCATAAGTTTATTTTTAACGAAATAATGTACCTACAACAGATTATTTGATGATATAATAGATATTAATAAATATAAGTTTTCTCTCACTAAAGATAAAAAAATTATAAATTGTTGCGTTAAGTTTATTAGAGTTACTGTAATCAAATGTTTCATCTGTCTGCACTCTCGTTGGCAACTACGTACGTATGCGCAACTTACGATTCGATACCACCATTAGTCTTAGATTTTTCGCAAGTCGCTTGCAGTGCTTTGTGATGTATAATGATTTCATTACTGATGTATGCTTCGCGACGTATCCTGTAGCTTAAGACTCATATCATGCATTAGGAATGCACCATCGTACGGGTATCATCACAAGTGTCACAAAATTCTGTAAAATATGCAAATAAATTTATATTTAAAAATTATTGTGAGAATTGTATAAAACTTGATAATTGATTGTAAATAAAAATAAACTAAAGGAGATGTGAATTATACTCAATGTAAAATGTTGATTAATCTAAACATTTAATTCAAAAAATCATCCAGCGAATAATTATCAGAAATTTTTATATGATGAAATAGTTTTAGTAGAAAGTTTGAAGTAAAAGCTATGCTGATATATATATAACAGTAATATAACGCAGACATTCTCTGTTGTTTCTTTATGTACTTCCGATAATTCAAGCCATGGATGATTTTTTTTCTGCCATGCTCGGAAGATCTCTTATCTTTTTCTTATATGCTACAAAACATGGTTCCTTGTCTGGATCTCATGATTGCCTAATAAAAATATAAAAGTATTATATACATACATATAAAGCAAGATAAAAATTATAATTTTTTGCTTCTTACTATAAAAGGACAATCTCGTTGATCAATCAAAACTTGATAAAACATATGTGGCCTGCCTTTTACTTCTTTCTCACCAACATTGTTGAAATGTTATCCTCTCTATATAAAAGATAAAGTTATCTATATATAACATCCATGTAAAAAAAAATAGATATAGTTATTCATACAATACAACTACGCATACCCATCTTTCTTATTGAATAGAGCTCTGTCATATACTTTAGCCAACCAAGGAAATAAAATCACACCTCGATATAATACACTTTACACTTATACACTTATTTCACTTAATACGAATTTCTAACAAATTTGGTCACTCGCACTACACTGCTCTGGATAAGCAGTCTTATTAAGTGTGCATAGTGCGAGTGGCCAAATTTGTTAGACCGAATTCACTATTATCACTTTTTTTTTATTTTCACACTTTCTGAACTGAAAGGTTATGTAAATAAATAAATGCAAATGCCAACGTAAGCGCGCGCCGCGCGGCTTCTCAGCGCCATCAGCGCACCTAACGTCAGAAATCGGAACATGGACATTTTAGCTGGACATTTTTATCGTACTATTTTAGACATTTCGACTTTGGACTATTATAACTTTTTTTCTACAGCACCTACAGTAAAAACAAGCATACTTTTCTTATGTAATTTGGGTATGCGCTATCGATTGAGCCTAACAACAACTCAATCGGCCCAGCCGTTATTGAGATCCGATAATCTCGGCTCGTCTCAACTTTCGGGCTCGCGTAAAGATACACGGTCGGTCTTGCGCTGCGCGTGAACTTGGCGCGAGACACTACCGTGTCTCTTGATTATTGTTGTTCTTAATTTAAATATATAAGTGTCAGAGCTCACTAATAGTCTATGTAAAACATCCTCACTTGATACTATACGATTATATTTTCTAGAATGTGAAAAGCGGTAACGCGTTTATAGTGTTTATTACGGGCTTCTTGAGCTTCTTCTGATAAACATCCGATTGGTAATATAGCAGCACGAATTATTTCTTCTGCATGTAAAAGTACCTTGTGTACAGTGACTGGCATATAATACCAGTTATAATTATCCACAAAGTATTTTGCTGTTTCCAAAGCATAACTTCCAAATTTTTCTGCATTATTGCAACACCAGAAGTTATAACTTCTAAAATTACTGCGAAACGCTTGATTAATTCAACCTTTACTCCAGTTATTTCTGCTACTAATTCAGAATTTTGGAAAAATCGACGGGAAGTGTTTCCCGTATTAGAGGTTTTAGCTCTTTGCTCTACCATGTCAATTCAAATATCCATTTTTTTCGAAATTCTTCCTGAATCTTTTGTTTATTTGTAATTTTTTCTATTTTTGTTTTGTCATTTGTGGACCACTTTTGAAAAGATAAATTATAGCTTATGTGTAAAACGCATTCCATGAATTTAATCCTTGCGTGCAAAGGTGACAAGCCTAAAATATAAGTATTTTTATATGGGAGTTTTGTTTTTAAATCATGTAAATTATTCATCTATTTGGGTGTTGCTTTACAAACAACTTAAGGTAGATTTTGTTCCAGTCACAGCATTTGCAACTTTCCCATCAAGCATTGTAAAAATTACTTTGTGGGCAATCTTTATATTTTTTCCGTAAATTAATATAGTACTTGGTTCTAAATTTTTAATTTTTTCTTTCATCTCTTGCACTATGTGAACTGTTTTTTCTCGAGTTTCCTTAGCAAATTCGAATTGAATCAATCTACAGTATCTTGTGGATGATAGTCAAGTATTCTCCCAAATCCTTTCATTTGTGCTTGATTGTAACACCAAGGGTACCATAGAAACCATGAATAGGTTGTGACCGGACGCGCCCTATGAAGATAGATTACTCAGAACTCACCAGTCGTAGGCAGCAATACGTTCGCCGTAGATTGGTCGCCACTCGTTTTAACCTCTTAAACGAGAAGGTTGAAATTCTCGCCTCGTCCTTCCATGACTCTCATGATCGGATGTTGCTTCCTTCAGCACGGACGACGCCTGATGAGATGCTGCGATGTATCTCGTTTTAATCCTTTTATTTTCGTTTGTTCACAGGTTCACCTCGCGCACGAACGACGGATGACCCGGATGCAGAACGGATAAAGTAAGTATCAATAACAATTGTTTCACAGGTACGGATTGAAAAAACTTCACTCAATTTATTTTGATTGATAATTAAAATAAAGTATATATTTAACACAAAACAAAATAATTGTACATGAAGTGAGCCATAGTGGCTACAACGCTTTTACACACACGATGTCAAATCAGGGCCCAGCAAGGTTTCCTCCAATCGTGGAGATCCGTCTGGCGAACCTCAGTTGTCGCCATCTTGGAATGGTCCGCGTCTGATCAGCTCGGTCAACGGTTGAGCAGGCGCGATTTTTGAACTTAAGATTATTGTACATTTTAAATAAACAATAAGATTAATAATGGTCATTAGATTTGCGCTTTTCTGACCTTGTTTGTTAACCTTTTTTTTTTTTTTTAGGTGGAGAAATCCTTTATGGATACCCATGATCCTCGGGGGAGGACCGCAGGTTATGTGAGAGTCTCCCGGGAATGAAGGTTCGCGGGCATACCCACTAAAACTCTATCGATGACCCACGCTGGCCGTATTTGGGAGGGTCCAGGGAACCGCCTGTGGCATTACTTCCTGAACCCTCCCGGCCTGTCGCTTCAACTACGACCCCTCGTGTCCGGATTTTTCTTCCCGGACTGCCCTTTGGGCATTAGTCAGTTGTTGTGAGGAAGCAGGGTCACCTCTGCTTCCCCACGCCCTCCCGTTGTTGGTGGGGGCGGGATTGATGCTTGGGCCCCCGCCCGTACATCAACCCTCCGGTCCGGGGGGGGGGGGGAGAAGAAAAAAGAGCCGACAGAACATCCGTCTGACACTCCCCCCCTCCCTCCCCAAACCGGTCATCCGTGGGTAGGGGTGGGGCGCCGAGTTCCCCACCCCTTCTTCTTCCTAGGGTCCTATTTTTGAGGGGGGAGTTCATCTCCCATTTCCCACCCTCTAAACCCTTCGCCTTCTTAGGTGGGCCGCAAGGCGCTTTTGCTGCGCTCCGGCTCCACCCGCCCTGTTGAAGAGGGGAAGTGGGTTTTTCCCTCTCTTTTCTCTTTCCGCCTCCTCCTTTTGCAGCATGACTTGCTCGCAGAAGGAGAGGACCGCTCTCCATTTCTCCTCTTCCTCCAGCATAATTTTCACCAATGCTGGAAGGGAGAGGTCCCGCCCTACCACTGTAACCAGGGCTCGGCGCTCTTTAGCCCATGCTGGGCATTCCTCCAGGGTATGTTGCGCCGAGTCCCGGTCAGCCGCACAGTGGTGGCATTGTGTCGTATGCTTCTTTCCTATGCAACACAGATACTTTCCGAAGCAACCATGTCCGGAGAGCACCACCGTGAGGCGATAAGTCAGCCCTCCTCGGACCCTGTCCATCCATTCTGGAAGGCAGGGCCGGATGGCCTCGGTGGTCCGGCGGCCCGGAATATTGGGATCATTTAGTTGGTTTATCCAACTGTTGATTGCCCTCATCCGGGCTTGCCTCTTTATATTTATCACGGCCCCCGGTTCTTGCTGGGCAAGTCTCCCATTGTGCCGGAGTTCCTTTGTACGCCGATATACGTCAGCGTACATTTCGGCTAGGAACTCCAGCAGGATCATGCCCGCGAGGGCCGTGACCGCCGCATACGACACCGTCCTGTAGGACCGAGCGATGCAGGCAGCCATTTGTCGCTGGGCGCCGTGCATTACGGCCCTGATGCGGCGACTGGCCGCCATTTCCCCGGCCCACACCGGTGAGCACACGATCTGAGATTGAAATCAAACTGTCTCGTACTCGCAATGCGTATCGAGAGTAGTTATCGCGGTTCGCGTAATTCAAGGAGCGGCATCCATCCTCTGGGATGATCCCTGCTCGCTTAATGGGTCGACCGATAAATCAAAGCATGAATTATTCCCAAAACCGTAGCAGTGCTATTTATCGATAGCACATGTGCTCTCAGTTTTTCGTTTCCAGGTTCTTCCTCGAAGTTTGGATCATGAACGCGGTTAAAATTGATTTCAATCTCAGATCGTACCCAAGTTCTGTTCGATTATCGCTTCCCGAGTTAATTTATTGAACATTTATCACAGTTTACTGTATCACGATCCGTGATTTTTACTCTTCGCTGTCTTTTCAATAAATTTTAACTTGATATCCAAGTATTAGTTTATTTAGTTTGACCCATTTTTATTCCTTCAGTCAACGATGTTACGTCTTTCTGAACGAGAGCGCATATCTCTTTTGATGACGAGAGGCTGGGGCGATCGATTGAGATCGTACAATGATGTAAGACAGCTTTTCAATGAAACTTTTCGCAATGAAGATACTGCCATTTCAAGATCTACAGTTGAGAGAACGATAAGGCGTTTCAACGAAACTGGAAGTGTTAAAAATCGTCCAGTATTAGGTAGGCCAAAGTCAGCAACAAATCCAGAAAAATCATTAGATGTTTTACAATCCTTCATCGAAAATCCGCATGATTCAAGCCGTAAAGTAGCTCTGCAACATGACATCGATCAAAAGTCTGTTCTTAAAATATTAAAAAATAATAACTTTCATCCCTATAAAGCCCATCTTGTGCAAAAGCTAAATGAGGATGATTTTGATAGGCGTATTGAATTTTGTGAGTTGATGATGGAAAGAATAGACGAAGATTTTAACTTTCTATCAAACATAGTTTTCTCAGATGAAGCAACATTTTAGATAAATGGCAACGTTAATCGGCACAATTGCAGATTCTGGTCTGACGCAAATCCTCATTGGATTGAAGAAACACACACGCAATATCCGCAAAAATTAAATGTGTGGGCAGGCATTCTCAATAATGCCCTCATTGGTCCATTTTTTATTGATGGAAATTTAACAGCTGCGAAGTACGAGGATATGCTAAGACATGAAATAATTCCAGTAATACAGGCTATCGTGGAGGACAATTTTGAGGACACATGGTTTCAACAAGATGGTGCTGCGCCGCATTACGGAAGGAACGTCCGTCATTATCTAAGCACAATGTTTCCTGAGCGATGAATAAGTAGGAGAGGAGCTATCGAGTGGCCTCCTAGATCGCCTGACCTAACACCTCTGGACTACTTTCTGTGGGGTTATTTAAAAGATAGAGTTTACAAAACAAAACCACAAAACCTGGATGAATTACAAAATCGGATTCTTAAGAAAGCTGCTCTTATCCCTCATAATTACATTCAAAATGCCGTTTCATCTTTTTATTATCGGATAGTCTGTTGTCAAACAATTGACGGTGCACATTTTGAACAATTATAAACTTCCTATACAGCCTTAGTTAATTACATCCTCGGTCTTGCACGCACGCACGCACGCACGCACGCACGCACGCACGCACGCACGCACGCACGCACGCACGCACGCACGCACGCACGCACGCACGCACGCACGCACGCACGCACGCACGCACGCACGCACGCACGCACGCACGCACGCACGCACGCACGCACGCACGCACGCACGCACGCACGCACGCACGCACGCACGCACGCACGCACGCACGCACGCACGCACGCACGCACGCACGCACGCACGCACGCACGCACGCACGCACGCACGCACGCACGCACGCACGCACGCACGCACGCACGCACGCACGCACGCACGCACGCACGCACGCACGCACGCACGCACGCACGCACGCACGCACGCACGCACGCACGCACGCACGCACGCACGCACGCACGCACGCACGCACGCACGCACGCACGCACGCACGCACGCACGCACGCACGCACGCACGCACGCACGCACGCACGCACGCACGCACGCACGCACGCACGCACGCACGCACGCACGCACGCACGCACGCACGCACGCACGCACGCACACGCACGCACGCACGCACGCACGCACGCACGCACGCACGCACGCACGCACGCACGCACGCACGCACGCACGCACGCACGCACGCACGCACGCACGCACGCACGCACGCACGCACGCACGCACGCACGCACGCACGCACGCACGCACGCACGCACGCACGCACGCACGCACGCACGCACGCACGCACGCACGCACGCACGCACGCACGCACGCACGCACGCACGCACGCACGCACGCACGCACGCACGCACGCACGCACGCACGCACGCACGCACGCACGCACGCACGCACGCACGCACGCACGCACGCACGCACGCACGCACGCACGCACGCACGCACGCACGCACGCACGCACGCACGCACGCACGCACGCACGCACGCACGCACGCACGCACGCACGCACGCACGCACGCACGCACGCACGCACGCACGCACGCACGCACGCACGCACGCACGCACGCACGCACGCACGCACGCACGCACGCACGCACGCACGCACGCACGCACGCACGCACGCACGCACGCACGCACGCACGCATACACAGCAGAGGTGGTTTGGAGTCGTTATTACTGCGCAAGCACGCACACCCTACATGCCTTCCTACATGCAATTTTTTCCACACGTGTCCACGGAAAGTCTTTCTCATGTCCTCGTCGTGGGCCCTCCGCTACTGCAAAATCTCAATGTTTAAATGATCATAACTCTGCGAAAAAAAGTCGTAGAGACTTCGGCGACATCGCATTGTTCTCATCTAGAAAAGCTCTTTCAAACGAACCCTCACTCGACCCCACATTCCATTAAAACATTTTTCGCCCTCCCTCCCCCCACCACCCGGGGGTGTCAAAATGGGCGTTTTTGGTGTTATGTGATAGATTGTGTGATACCATTGTAACCTTGTAAATTTCAATCCGATATCTCAAACCGTTCAGAAGTTATTTAGGTGTCCCGGTACTTTTTTCTCACCCTGTATATATATGTATATATACACTCACCCGAAAAAAAAGCGGTACACTGAAAATGTGGGAAAAATTCATCAAATTTCAACTGACGATAACTTCGTAAATAATAAAGATAGAAAGTTCTATAAAATATGAAAATGAAGCTAAAAATCTCTACTTTAAGAATCAATTTATTTCAATGTTGCAAAATAAATTTATTGAAAATGGCGGATGACAAAGCGCGAGCATGCAAAATTGAAAAATAATGGTTCGAGTTTGCGACGGTGCACGGTATAAACAAAAAATTGTAGCTTATTGGGATCAAAAGCGTACGAAAGTACAGAGTCTCCTCTTTAAAATGCTTTTTTATGCATCTCGATACGATGATTTTTCGCCGAGAGATTCGCATTTGAAGAAAAAGGCAGATTCTTACTTCAAATGCGAATCTCTCAGCGAAAAATCATCGTATCGAGATGCATAAAAAAGCATTTTAAAGAGGAGACTCTGTACTTTCGTACGCTTTTGATCCCAATAAGCTACAATTTTTTGTTTATACCGTGCACCGTCGCAAACTCGAACCATTATTTTTCAATCAATTGTTTTGCATCCGAAGGAGATGTCTGCAGATCTTTTGTGATTTCTCCGCCCTGACTTTTTGTTTATGCAAGACAATGCTCGACCGCACGTTGCGAGAAAAGTGCTTGATTTCTGCGATGAAGTTGGCATAAATCGACTCGAATGGCCAGCAATGAGTCCAGATTTAAATCCCATTGAACACCTATGGGACAATATTAACAGAAAAGTACGAAATCATATACCTGCTCCTCAGTCATTGCCAGAACTTCGAAGAGTTCTTGAAATAGAGTGGAATGACATTACGCAGACTGAAATTAGAACACTAATAAGAAGTATGCCTCGTCGCATGAATGAGGTAATACGCGCACGAGGAGGTCATACCCATTATTAATATACGCGCGCGCACACACAATTGTACACGCACCACCGGGAGAGTTTGGAGTCGTAAAATATCGTGGATCTAACGAGCCATGAGGTCCTTATCCCAGTGGTGCACGCGCACACACACGCATGCACGCGCACGCACGCACGCACGCACGCGCACGCACACACACATACACACACACGGACGCACAGACACACGCACGCACACACACACACACACACACATACACACGTGCCAACATGTGCACACGGGATCAGATTTCTGCCACGTCCACGCCGTTGATCCTGGGTAACGCCAAGAGCAGAATTGACACTTATAACCGTAAGGAGAGTTTGGAGTTTTAAAATACCGCGGAGCTGATAACCACAGAATTCTTATTCTTGCAATTCGGTCTGGTTCAAAATTGAATATCTCGGCACGTAATACAGCTAGCAGGATTTTTTAAAAACTATTTTAAAAGTTTGGATGTCTAGTGTTCGAAAATTCATAACGCAATAATGTGTGATAACTTTCTCCAAAATGGCGGATGACAAAGCAAAAGCATGCGAAATTGAAAAATAATGGTTCGAGTTTGCGACGGTGCACGGTATAAACAAAAAATTGTAGTTTATTGGGATCAAAAGCGTACGAAAGTACAGAGTCTCCTCTTTAAAATGCTTTTTTATGCATCTCGATACGATGATTTTTCGCTGAGAGATTCGCATTTGAAGTAAGAATCTGCCTTTTTCTTCAAATGCGAATCTCTCGGCGAAAAATCATCGTATCGAGATGCATAAAAAAGCATTTTAAAGAGGAGACTCTGTACTTTCGTACGCTTTTGATCCCAATAAGCTACAATTTTTTGTTTATACCGTGCACCGTCGCAAACTCGAACCATTATTTTTCAATTTTGCATGCTCGCGCTTTGTCATCCGCCATTTTCAATAAATTTATTTTGCAACATTGAAATAAATTGATTCTTAAAGTAGAGATTTTTAGCTTCATTTTCATATTTTATAGAACTTTCTATCTTTATTATTTACGAAGTTATCGTCAGTTGAAATTTGATGAATTTTTCCCACATTTTCAGTGTACCGCTTTTTTTTCGGGTGAGTGTATATATAAAACTTTTTTTTTAATTTATAGTATTTTAATTTATATTTGCAAGATAGAAAAATACATATTTTGGAAGCTCATAAATCGATAAACGATATTTAATTATGAAATAGTTAATTTCTTTAATTTAAGTTCTCTCTTTTACCAGGAGATGCGGGATGATTTCTTTATAAAGGGATTGCAATTCAATAATGGAAATGCACGTATTTTGTGAGCTTATATAAATCGACAAACAATATTTAGTTGAAAAATAATTAATTTTTTTCATTTTAAGTATAGTTCTCTCTTATGTCGGGAAGATGCAAGGTGGTTTTTTTGTAAAGGGGTTGCAACTCAATAATCAAAATGCGTATATTTAAAAGGTTTATTCTTAAAATTTTATACTACGTTTGAAAATATAATGTATTTTTTGAATATATAATGTATTTTCTCTTTTTCTAGTACTTCTCTCTTGAATTCCATCAATTAAGGGTTGTTTGAGGACTAAGGGGGCGAACTTAAAAATTGAAACTATATCAGTTTAAAAGCTCATAAATAGCTTTTAATTCTACCGCAAAGATTGATCCAATATTTTTATTTTTAAGCGGTGGAAGGGCTGAGTCAATATCGCCTCAGCCCCCCCCCCCCCCCACGAAAAACATTAAATTCATGCTTAGCGTGACGAGCTCAAAAATTTTAATTTGCGGAATATGAAAACTCATAAATAGCTTGTAATTTTTCGCTATTGGTTTTTTATTTGTGCAAGGTGGGGGGGGGGCCAGCTCGACAGGGGTTGTTCTTAGGAAAACTGTGGTGGGTGCTAGAAGGGCACTCTCTAGATCAAAGAGAAAAGTGAATGGGAATAGTTCCATTAAATATAGGGAATATCAAATCTCTCTCTGGAACTATAGAGTTGGTATTAAAAAGGCTAAATCTAGAGCGTGGGACGAGTTACTTAGGGATTTGATTGAAGACCCTTGTGGCCTTCCTTACAAACTTATTTTTAAAAAACTTAGACCTGCTGCACACTCGGTCTGCGAGACACTTCCACCCAGTGGTGTTGTGGAGATTGTTCATGCTCTTTTTCCAGAGAAGGAGGACAATAATGTTATTTGTAATGAATACCTACCTTTATGGTCTGACGACTTGAAGGTTAGAGAGGAGGAGCTCACAGAGGCTCTTAAAAAGACTCGCGGATGCAAAAAGACGCCGGGCCTAGACGGGGTTCTGGGGGGGCATTCTTTCGGGTTGCGCGGGAAGCGTAAAACCCCCTTCATGAAGATCTGGCTCTCTTGTTTTAACACATGTTTAAGGGAGGGGAAATTCCCTAGGGTCTGGAAAAAAGTTCGATTGGTTCTTCCAAGGAAAAAAGATGGTCCAAAATTGGATCCCGGAACCATTTAACTTATAGACCAATTTGTCTCTTGGACGAATCATCTAAGCTATTTGAAAGGATTATTGTTAATAGAAGACATGAACATCTGGAATTAACCGGTTTTTTATCAAATAATCAATTTGGTTTCAGGAGGGGGAAATCGACTCTTGATGCGATCCTTAGACTTCGGGAAATAGTTACAGATGAGTTGGACATGGGGAAATTGGTTATCGGGGCTAGTTTCGATATAAAGAATGCTTTTAATTCTTTGCCTATGGGGAATTATTAAAGATGCCATGATCTCCATGGAGTTTCCTGGATATCTGAGGGGAATAGTGTCTAGCTATTTGTCGGACAGGAGTCTCACATATATTAACACTGATGGTGAAGTCCGAGTTTCAAAAATGTCTTGTGGTGTTCCGCAGAGTTCGGTCCTTGGGCCGACCCTGTGGAATATAGGTTATAATAAAGTATTGAATTTGTCCCTTCCAGAGGATTGCTGGGTGCTTGGATACGCGGACGACATTCTGTTGGTATCTGGAGAAGACTATGACGTGGTTAGGGAGAAAACTATGTTCTCTGCTAATCTAATAATTAGGGCTATTGAGGGAATGGGCCTGGAGATCTCGCCTCATAAAACGGAGGTTATGGTTTTCTCAACCTCTGTGATTGGGCGTGGTCTTCCCAAGAGTATCTTTATAAAAGATAGAGATATTAAAATTTCTAATAATTTGAAATACTTGGGAATTTTTCTTGATGGAAATTAGAATTTTACTCATCATTTCAGGCAAGTTTCAGTGAAAGTAGATAAAGTGGTTAAAACTTTTGGGAGAATTATGCCCAATTGTAGGGGTCCTAGCGAAAGGAAAAGGAAATTATATCTTAATATGGTTCTTTCTGTCATACTGTATGGAGTACCTGTATGGTATGAATCTTTCAACCAGAACCGGACTGCTAGGTCGTTAATGGAAGAGGTTTTGCGGAAGATCACACAAAGGGTGTGTTGCGCTTATCGAACAGTGTCCTACACTGCCGCTTTGGTATTGTCGGGCACTCCACCGATCGAATATTTTGCTAGAGATTGGCGGTTGTGTTTAAACAACTTAGGATAGCTAAATCTATGGGGGAAGAAATTTCCCTTAGATCTAGGGAATTAATGCGTATGAATGCTAAGCTTGATGCAAACCGGGCTTGGAAATGTGATCTGGAAGCAATGGGTGACAACCAACCGGGACTTAGGGTTCGGTCTGCCCAATGTTGATAGAATGGACAAATAAAAATTACGGATGGATTACGTTTTACATGGCGCAGATATTTACGGACCACGGTTGCTTGAATAGTTTTTTGTATAAAATAAACAGAGCGAATTCACCCCTGTGCTCCCATTGTTTGCAGGACATTGATAGCGTGCAACATACACTAGAGTTTTGCGAAGCCTGGAATGCGGAGAGAGAGGCATTAATCAATGTAATTGGTAATAGATTAGACTTATCTTCCATTGTAAGGTCCATCCTGGAAGATGTTAAGCACTGGAAGGCTTTTGCTAGATTTTGCGGGGCGATTTTGTCCAAGAAAGAAATAGCTGAACGCGAACGACAAGCACTGGAACGGAGACAGGTGATTGGTTTCCTCGATCCTGAGGCTTCAGATTGATAATTTAGTAGGTACCATTTTCGGTTTTCTGTCTGGATATTTTGGTTAGATTTATTATATGATTAGGACATTTCCTAGGTTAGTTTCTTTTCTTTTAGTATGTAAACTTTATAGATGTCCCGATAGAATCTTTGTAGGGGCCTTTTGGCATGGTCAGGGGGTAGGTGGAGTAATGCTCTCGTAAGTAATCCCACTTCCCTCCTTATTTTGGCTCAAGAGGGGCAAGAGGTGAGTTTTTTAGCTGGTAGGCGGTCGAGATGATCATCGGGGATCTGGGGATCCTGGGATCAATGTTGTCCTCCTTTCTCTGGATATTCAGCTTATCCTTCCCGCATAGATGCTGGATTCTAGGTTGGGTTTGAGGATTTGTGATCCCTTGGTTTTTGTCGGTTATCCCTGATGCGAGTCTCGGTCGAATCCAGCACTACCCTGGAGTACGGGCTCCAGGGTGTCTTTGTGAAGATTTTTCTCATCTCCGTAAACAAAAAAAAAAAAAAAAAGATTTGTTAATGTAAAAATGTAAGAAAAATTTATCGAGACATAAAAAAAAAGTTTTATTATTTAGGTAGAAAAATGTTTTATTTTTAATAATTTCTGAACTTTTTAGCTTATAATTGCGTCATGCATAAGCAACATTCATATAAAATATTTATTTACATGTTATAAGAAATAAATGTTTTACAGTATTTATACTTTTGAAAAAAAATACAGCACGAAATTACAAAGCAATTTACATTATTAAAAAAGGTAATAAAAGTATCTCGACATTTTGTACATTTGTACAATGTAAAATCTCTATATGTTAACTTATATGTCAATCGTAATTACTTAGAGTAATTATATAAACGAATTTTTATAACAGTACGTTTCTGAAAAAAATATAAACGGTTTTCTCCAAGACGTAATAAAGAAACGAATGCAAAATTGTGTGTTGCCAATCAACTTGTAGCTAAATATTTGCAACGATTGGATATAATAAATAGTAATTATCTTATTGTTAGTAATGACAGTCAGATATAACGGTACATTTTATCGATTACATATGAATTAATTTGTGCAAATGTATGAGATACCAAACATTTTCTACTTATATTTAAATAAAAACGAAGCACTGACACTAAACATATAAAATGCGGCATACTATATTTTAAATATTTATTTAAGCAATAGTCCAAAGTAAAAAATAAAAATTGAAATATCTTTGGCTCAAGAAACATACATTTGCAGAAATTATCTCTGTATCTTCATATAAATAAAGAATTCTTATATTGACTTAGAAGTATAAAACTATCACAGCACTTACAATTAGTACATATTCGTAACAATACTACAGAAAAAAGTAAAAGCATCTTTGGCATCTTATAGCTTTGCACAAATTGAATCTCTAATTACGTTATATGCAAAAGATATATTTTTCTTAGAATATAAAATGCTGCCATTTTTATAATGATACGTCTTTTGAAAGATATGACTCATAGTCATTATTACTCGTAGTCATAAACAGGAAAAAAATAAAAAAAAATTTGACGTTATCCATCAATTTGTAGCTAAATGTTTCAACGATTGGATAAAATAAATTGTACGTACCATTATAGCAAAGACATTCCGGTACATTTAATTGATATCAACTTCTCAACTCTACTTATATTTAGGTAATGTAACAAATATCTGGTATTATATATAAAATACATACAATAAATCAGTACTTTGCCTTATTTGGTTAAGGCTGTATAATAGTATAAAATAAAATAAAATCACAGTTTCATACTATAAGTAACAAAAAAAAGAATAACAACATTCATATATCTTTGACGCAAGAAACATACATTTACAGAAATTGAATGTCTGTATCTGAATATAAATTATACCTATATTTTGACTTAAAATAAATCTGAAAAAAGCTGAAATTTCTATAATTTATATATCTTTCAAAATATACAAACTATTATTCTGAGGGTGATCCTACAACGCAAATGCCTGATTGTCAGTCAATACAAAGTATTTTTTAATTAAAGCCATTATTAAGTTGTCATTCTTCGCGATAAAAACCGAAATTTTCAATGCACTGTAGAACCACTCCGTAGACAATCAGAAAAAAGTGTGACGTGTTTAGCACTTATTATCGGAGAAAAGAATCGAACTTTTATCTATCTTATTAAAGTAAGTTATTAACTCCGCTTGCAACAATGTATAATCAATCTATATATGTGTATATATATTGTTGCGCCCAGACTTTTTCGTCGCTGATGCTGCGTGCAGTCAGCTGAGAGACCGATCGATATTATCGATCGGTCATTCAACGGTTTGAGAAGCTGTTTCTTAACAACTTTGAAATGTTATTAATAATGTCTCCATAGTAATATTGTTTAGACGTCTCTATGACAGTTTGTAAATAAACTGTGAGACGTCAGATTTTTGAGAGCTGTCTGCTCGGGCGGACGTGTGCAACGGCTCTGATCTTTTAATTATATTCCCAGTTACTCGTTGTATTATACGGTTCTTATTAAGTGTTCTTTGTTCTGTTAAAGTGTTGTCGTTGTGTTCTTTAATTTCCGTGAGTTCCGTTGACGTGTGCGAAATATCGTTCCGTGGGTGCAGTGATGCGATATTTCCCACAGCGGTCCCGGCTCCGCTGCCTCACACAACCTTACAGAAGCGCTACGTCACGTATCCGTGTGAGCTCGGCCGTTCAACTAATGGAAGAGAGCGACGTCTCCCTTCCACCGAGCCGACACAACAGACGATAAATGCATGCTACTTGCATGTTAAAAGCAAGCGTTTCTGATTCAGAAAAGAAATTCTGAGGCGAGTGGCTGGAATATTAGAGATCACCTGTTCGAAACCTGCTTCGTGCAACTTTTTTTTCTTTTTTCCACATTTGTTTCTAACATAGTAAATTATTAGATAATATTTTTTTGCCCAAAAAAATAATATTTTCTATTTATTATTAATATTCGCATATATTAAACTAACAATTTTAGAAATAATACAGATCTGCTATTGTTAATAGAAAAATGAAGTTATTTTACAATGTTGCAACAAAGTGCTAATTTAACATATGCGAATATTTTTAATAAAGATAAAATAATTTTTTTTAGCCAAAAACATTATCTAATAATTTACTTAAAATAAATATCGAAAAAGGAAAAAAAGTTACAAAATTACAGTTTTCAAACACGAGATTTTTAATATTCTTGCCATTCGCCTTACTCGTTTAGCCATGCTTGTTATTTTACATTTATCAACATAAAAGATTACACGCCTGCAAAGCTTTTAATTATTTATTTTAAACTACTGCATATTAGCAAGAGTTACTGCAGTAACTACATATACATGTACTGTGGAGATTAGTGGAGGAACACAGTAGCATATTAAAACTGCAGTCAAATAGATGTAGATTGGTAATTTTATTAATACTATTAATAAGTAGTGGTTTTCCGCACCACCTTTGAGGTTCCACTTATGGCGCGTTCGATTTTTTTTAAGTGGATCGTCGCCTAGAGCCCTATTGTACCACTTTTTTTTACACCTGTTATTTACAGGTTAAAATAATTTACAGTAGTTGACACTGTATTTTTGTATCTATATACTTACTGTACTTTGTATACTCACTGTACTTGTACTTTTGCGCGTTGCGCGTATATTGGCGAGTTGGGAAAATTACTTACTTTATAATTTTATATAAATACAAAATATATTTTGTATTTATTATGCCTGCAATGCTATCAAGAGTAATGAGAAATACAAGGTGTCCCATTTTAAACAATCCACTCAAATATCTCAGAAACACCGAGTTAAATAATAAAATTTTTAAAATAAAAGTTGTAGGATTTGGAGAGGGAAAAAATATAGGGATATTTGTTTGACCTTGGATGAAAGCGCTTCTGAGATTTGAAGGTCATTTTTATTTTTTTAAATGGAACCACTTTAATTTTTTTATATAAATCGATTTCTCATAATATTTGTCGTAAAAAGTTATAAAACTAGGATGGCCAAAAATTGAATGGTTTACAAGATATTTTATACTTTAATTTGACATAATTTTACATAAACTATAAAATATCTCGTTAAATATTCATTTTTCAATTATCTTGCTTCAACACTTTTATGCACAAAATAATGAGAGGAATCAATTGGTGTAAAAAAATACATAGTTGACTTTAAGAAAAAAGTATATATATTTAAGAAGAAAGTATATTATATCATATCTGCTAAATATAGCTTAAATATAGCTCTGCTAGATTTTTTCTTAAAGACAACTATGTGTTTTTTTTATACCAATTGATTCCTCTCATTATTTTGTGCATAAAAGTGTTGATGTAAAATAATTGAAAAATGAATATTTAACGAGATATTTTATAGTTTATGTAAAATTATGTCAAATTAAAGTATAAAATATCTTGTAAACCATTCAATTTTTGGCCATCCTAGTCTTATAGCTTTTTACGACAAATATTACGAGAAATCGATTTATATAAAAAAAATTAGTGTCCTTCCATTTGAAAAAATAAAGATGACCTTTAAATATTAAAAACGCTTCCATTCAAGATCAAACTAATATCCCTATCTTCTTTCCCCCCTCCAAATCCTACAACTTTTATTTAAAAAATTTTTTGTTTTAACGCGGTATTTCAGAGATATTTAAGTGGATTATTTAAAATGGGACACCTTGTATAAAAATAAAAACATAATTTGCAAAAATTATTTTTTATTTTTTAATAAAAAGTACAATTTTTATAAATATTTTTATAAATAATGTTTCCTAGGCCTTCTCGACCACCTTGGCCTCCTCGGCCTCCTCGGCCCCCTCGGCCTCCTCGGCCCCCTCGGCCTCCTCGGCCCCCTCGGCCTCCTCGGCCCCCTCGGTCTCCTCTACCCCCTCGATCTCCTCTATCGCCTCGACCTCCTCTATCCCCTCGACCTCCTCTATCCCCTTCGGCCCCCTCGGCCCCTTCGGCCCCCTCGGCCCCTTCGGCCACCTCGGCTGTCCTGGCCACCTCGGTCACCTCGGCCACCCTGGTCAGCGGTCCGCTCGTCCTGTTCTTCGTTTGTATCTGAAAAATAAACATAAGTAATTAAAAAGTGCAAAATTGTATTATTTATTGCCGGTTATTATTACACTATAAATTATTGTTCAAATTATTATTATAAGACAGAAATATTAATTTTAACGAATCTAATCTAAATATAAAATACTTTTAGTATAAATAGACAAATACCGTTTTCATTCAATTGTTCTTGCAACTCTTTTTGATGTTGCTGCTGCTGCTGCTGCTGCAAGTACATTAGGTGGTACTGCAGCTGCTGTTGGTTTGCCATCATTTGATCTAATTGTTGCTGCTGTGCAGCGATTTTTTGCTCCAAATCTTCTGCAAAAATAAAAAGAATAAATATATAAATAAAATATAAAATTAAAATAAAAATAAAAGTCAAGTTAAATTATATAAATATAGTTAAGTTATATAAATTAAGTTAAGTTAATAAAGTTAAGTTATATAAATTTTTGACCGTATATAGAGAATATAGACCGAATATAGAGAAATTACTGAAAATAAATGTATAAAATATTTAATGTTATAAGTAATTAAATTTTCAATAATTTCTCTACATATTTTATTTCTCTATCTAAATAGCTAACAATTTTAACACACTTCTTCCGTCTGTTTCAAGGTTTTGCGTTTACTCACTCGCGTTTACGTCTCGCGGTCAACTCTGTACACATCAATAATATATAATGTCTAATATCATAACACATTGTTCACTTTTTAATAGTTACCGTCGGTTACGGTCGATTGAAAATCTTGGTTCTTATGTATAAGCACATATATAAAATATTTTTCTAATACGAATAATTATAATTTTATTCTCTACTTACGGGACATTGTTCCACTGCGTGCTGCTGTTGAAACGAAACTGGCGTCTTGAAGAATTAATTCTGTCACCTTATACTGGCAAGTAAACATACCATATTATATATGTGTTTGTAACATTTTCGTATTCAGACAGTTGACTCGCGTTGCAAGGATCCCGACTGTAAGTCTTTCGAATTATTATTTATTTTCTCTATTGTTCTCGAATTTACTGTTTTTATCTATTTTTCACTTAATTAAAAAATGGGTGATAAATCAAAAAATACACGTAAGCGAAGCTTTTCGGAATCTTGGCTTCATGATGATCGTTTTAAATCTTGGATACGTAAAGTATCATCAAATGAAAATCTTTTTTATTGTACTATATGCGATAAAAATGTCATGCTCCACATCGCATGTTGCAAGACATGCGGATTCTACGTGTCATAAGAATAAAATTAAAGAAAATTTATCATCGTTATCAGATAATGATGTAAGTCCGAGAACAAAAATATCACGACAATCCAGCAACTTTAAATTTCAGCAACAATGGTTAGATATAGAGCTATTTAAGCCATGGTTACGCAAAGTGTCACATGACGAGCGTTTATTTTTTTGCACATTTTGTAATAAATCTTATATGGGTGATATATCACACGTCTATCGTCATGAAAATTCCAAAGGACACAACGAACAATGTAAATTACAAAAAAAAATATCAAATGAAGATGTCGACATGAGAGACGAATCGCTTTTATCTTTTGAAGATTTATCTTTTGAAGAGCAAAGAAAATCAGCAGAAATTCGATATGCTGCGTTAATTGCTGATAGAAATATTCCATTTCAAACTGCGAAAGATATTCTTAATTTTTTCCAAGAAATAGGAAAAGATTCTAGCATATTACAAAAAATGTGTATGAGTCGAAAAAAATGTACAAATATTATTTCTAACGTTTTATGTCCGATTGAAACGGACCGTGTAGTGAACAGCATTCAAAATACTAAATTTTCCATTTTTATAGATGAAACGTCTGATATTTGTAATGAAAAATGGATGACGTTTCTTGTCCGATTTGTTGATCCTAAAACATTAGATATTCGCACGCAATTAATAAAATTAATTAATATCGACGCAAAAAGTAGCAGTGCGGACAAAATATTTAATGCATTTAAAACTGAGATGTTGAAATTAATGATCCCATTTTCAAATATTATTGCTTTGTCATGCGACAATGCGCCTGTTATGACAGGAAAATATATATCATTTAAAAGAAAGTTGGAAGAAACTTGTAAACATTTATTAACTATTTCATGTCCATGTCATTCCGCTGCATTGGTTGCACATTCTGCATGTGCTAAAATACCAGAATATTGCGAAAAATTTGTAAAAAAGATTTTAAGTTATATTAACAGTAGTCCCAAGCGTTTGACTATTTATAGAGAATTTAGTGATTGCTTTTTGGAAACAAGTCGCAAAATTTTACGATTGTCCGATACACGGTGGCTTTCTCACCATTCATGTATTGAAAGAATTCTTGAGTCTTGGGATTTTCTCAAGCTTTTTCTTACTGATATGGTGTTGACAGAAAAATCAAAGTCTGCAGAAAATTTAATGCTTATAATGCAACGTCATGATGTAAAAGCATATTTTTTATTTTTAGAACATATTTTAAATACTTTTAATTCATTTAATGCATTTTTTCAAGCAGCGGAAACTAGAGTTCATTTATTGCAACCAAAATCAGTAAAATTTCTAACCACAATCTGTGAATACTTTTTGAAACCAGAATTGTTAAAAAATGTATGTAATAATATTCAATTTTCTCAACAAGAGAATCAAAAATCTCTAAATGAAGTAAATTTAGGATTCGAATGTGAGGAATATCTCGATAAATTAATGAAAGAAGGATACACAGACATAGTTGCACATGTTCGAAAGAATTGTTTGCAATTTTGCGTCACTGCTGCAGAAGAAATTAGTAAAAGATTACCAATTAATGACAAATTTTTGTCTAAATTGAAAGTTTTAGAAGCAAACGTAGCTTTATCGGATAGTGACAGAGAAATATCATTCAATGATGTCTCTTTTATCGCTCAAACTTTTGGTGGTTTTGACGAAGATGGTTTAAAGAAAGAATGGTATCTTTTATATCATGATTTTACACAAGTAGAAAAAAAAAATCTTTCAAAATTAAATTTTGATGACATGTGGAAAGAAATTTTACAAAGTCAGAACTCTATTAACATTGCAAAATATCCCAATTTAAAATCTTTTTTGAATGCTGTTAGATCACTTCCAAATTCGAATGCTGATTCAGAAAGAGTGTTTTCTGTTTTATCAGATATAAAAACAAAAAAACGCAATAAACTTTCAGTTACCAATGTAAATGCTCTTTGTGTTCTAAAATCGGCTTTAAAGTCTAGAAAAGAAACGGTTCTAAACATGATAATTGATGAAAACCATTTGTCTCTCATGTCGGCAAAGACATTATATGCTAGTAGCCCCATGAAAAAAAAAAGTAATATAACGCTACATGCTGCAGATATTGATGATGTTGCTGGACCGTCAATATCAAAATAACATATAATAATTTTTAAATAAAATAATAAAACATTTTACAAGCATTGCAGGCATAATAAATACAAAATATATTTTGTATTTATATAAAATTATAAAGTAAGTAATTTTCCCAACTCGCCAATATACGCGCAACGCGCAAAAGTACAAGTACAGTGAGTATACAAAGTACAGTAAGTATATAGATACAAAAATACAGTGTCAACTACTGTAAATTATTTTAACCTGTAAATAACAGGTGTAAAAAAAAGTGGTACAATAGGGCTCTAGGCGACGATCCACTTAAAAAAAATCGAACGCGCCATAAGTGGAACCTCAAAGGTGGTGCGGAAAACCACTACTTATTAATAGTATTAATAAAATTACCAATCTACATCTATTTGACTGCAGTTTTAATATGCTACTGTGTTCCTCCACTAATCTCCACAGTACATGTATATGTAGTTACTGCAGTAACTCTTGCTAATATGCAGTAGTTTAAAATAAATAATTAAAAGCTTTGCAGGCGTGTAATCTTTTATGTTGATAAATGTAAAATAACAAGCATGGCTAAACGAGTAAGGCGAATGGCAAGAATATTAAAAATCTCGTGTTTGAAAACTGTAATTTTGTAACTTTTTTTCCTTTTTCGATATTTATTTTAAGTAAATTATTAGATAATGTTTTTGGCTAAAAAAAATTATTTTATCTTTATTAAAAATATTCGCATATGTTAAATTAGCACTTTGTTGCAACATTGTAAAATAACTTCATTTTTCTATTAACAATAGCAGATCTGTATTATTTCTAAAATTGTTAGTTTAATATATGCGAATATTAATAATAAATAGAAAATATTATTTTTTTGAGCAAAAAAATATTATCTATTAATTTACTATGTTAGAAACAAATGTGGAAAAAAGAAAAAATGTTGCACGAAGCAGGTCTCGAACAGATCTCTAATATTCCAGCCACTCGCTTCAGAATTTCTTTTCTGAATCAGAAACGCTTGCTTTTAACATGCAAGTAGTATGCATTTATCGTCTGTTGTGTCGGCTCGGTGGAAGGGAGACGTCGCTCTCTTCCATTAGTTGAACGGCCGAGCTCACACGGATACGTGACGTAGCGCTTCTGTAAGGTTGTGTGAGGCAGCGGAGCCGGGACCGCTGTGGGAAATATCGCATCACTGCGTGGGTGCAACATTTTGGGGGCTTGTCCGGGAAAATAACGAACGATCGGACAATGCAGGGATTAATTGTTTTGGGAATGGAAACTACGCATACGCCAAGAAGAACGCGCTCATAAACCCCAGCGATGTCTGCCGAAACGGAAACGTTGAGAGCGATCCTACATTAGCTGGAGCAGCTTCGGGAGGAGCGCAGGCAGGAACGGGAGCGACTGCAGGCGGAATTGGAGCGGCGAGACATGGCGATGCAGGGATTTGAAGAACAATTAACCCAGCTAAATCGTGCACAAAATAACTTTCAAAATAACGTTCATCGCGAAAATTTAATACCGCGAGATGAATTGTGTGCAAATGCTATGAATTTGGGATACAAATTAAAGCCTGATATTTTTGACGGTTCGGGATCTTTTCGCGAATTCTTCGTACAATTCAATTTGATAGCTAGTTCAAATAATTGGTCGAATAGAGTAAAAACTTTCGCGTTAGCTTCTTGTTTGAGTGGAAAAACACGCTCGGTGTTAGAATGTGTGTCCGAAATAGAAAATTTAAATTTTGACGAATTAAAATCAAAATTAGAATTACGTTTTGGGGAGGGGTGCCTCTCAGGTATATATTACACTCAATTTATGAATCGTCGGCAAAAATTTGGAGATGTTTCGGATTTAGGTGCAGAGATAGAGAGACTTGCCAGATTGGCATATGCAAAACGTACAGTTGAAGCCGCGAAAAAATAGCATGTGCACAATTCATCAATGCTTTAAACGACGGATTTATCAATAAAACCCTTCAACTAGAAGGGATAACATCATTAAAATTAGCTATCGAAAAAGCAAAAGTAATAAAAAAAGTTAATGAAAACCGTTTCTCTGAGAAATTTAGAAAGAATACAGAGAAGTTTAATAAAAATAAAAATAAGGATAATAATAATTTGAAAGAAATTAATGGAGAAGAAAAAGTACAAAAAAAAAGAAAACTGAAGTTTTTCAAAGAAATAGATTTCAAAAGAATAAAATAATTCAGAATAATAAAGAATGTTGGCAATGCGGAAGTAGTTATACTATGATGATTCTAACCCAGGGGCAATGAGGGGGGTGCGGGTGAAGAGGGGAAGAGGGGTATCGGATAACAGTGGAGGGGGTAATAACGTCATCGTTTTTGGAGGAGAGGGGGTAAATGTGGAGTGGTAGGGGTATCAGATTACAATAATTTCCGGAAGATAAGGATTGTTAATACAAATTGCGAGATAAGGATTCCCGGAAAAGATAAGGATTGTTTATTGGAAAGAGAACTGTTTATTGGTGCAGGTTTTTTTTCTACACATCAAAGTAGAGCGCCATGTTGTCGGAATCATTATGTTTATAGTATGCAGGTTCGTGCAGATTTACGGATTGCGTCATCGCTGTATTTTAGAACAAAGAGGCAGCATTTGAGCGCCGTTTCTTAGAGGGTGTGATAATGATTGTTAATACAAATTGTAGGCATCGCCATGTTGCTAGATGTGTCATCGTGTTTGGAGGAGAGGAGGTAATTTTGGAATGGTGGGGGGTATCAGATCACAATAATTCCCGGAAGAGATAAGATAAGGATTGTTAATGCAAATCGATAGTTTTAATCAATGTCGTGTGCAACAAGCGGGTATATAAGGTCCATCATGACCAAGTCGAGGTAACAGTCGAAATGTTCATCGCGCTATTGGACGAACGTGACATTCTGAGCTTGTCCGCGGAGCAATTAGAAATCGTGCCGAAAGTGATTCTTATAAAAAACTTTGCTCGGTTTGTGGATCACGTGTGGGATAGGCTACCGGATCATTTAAGAGCGGATCCGGAAGTGCAAGGTTATCGTCGGTGCTCGTTGCACTACAACCAGTCGTGGCAGCGTGACCACATCGACGGGCCCCCACCGTACAGGAAAGATTGCACTTTGTGCAAACTGAAATAGGTAAAGTACACATTTTTAAAATATCTTTAATACACATTTTTCGAATGTGTAATAACTAATTGGATATTTTTATTTTAATAATTTTTATTTATTACAGAGATGGAAGACAGTCTCGCCTTACGAGAGGAAAATCTGAGTACTCTCACAGATTGGTTAACAACATGTCGGGGATGTAGAAGGAAGTATAAAAGCAGTGAGGAAATAATAGAAAAGTATACAACATTTCCTGCATTCATTAAACCATATATTCCGGATACTATATTTCGACAACAATTTATCGAATGGACGAGTGAAATTGACGACAGTGTACTAGAATATTCCGAGGAGGAATTTTCGACGTTTTTAATAGAATCTATCCTGCCGATATTGATGGAAAAGTTGTGCTCGTTATGCGCTCAAGATAGTCTAATATCAAGGATCTCTTCACACTATTATGACTACATATATTATATGATACCGAAGCAGTATAGATCAGCGATACTGGAAAAAATTAGAAAAATGCATCCAGAGAAGGTGCCGACATCGATACATTTGCACAAAGTACACACAACTCCTCAACATCAAACATCGATCGTACACATTTTGCAGAACCGGGAGAACGGAGTATGCAACACCTCGGTGCAAGAAAAGAATGAACAATGTTTTTGCAGAACCGGGATAACGGAGTATACAACACTGAACCATGTATGCGGAACTAATTATTTTTAATAAATATTATTTATCAATAAAATAATTTGAATTATTATTCCTGTGCCTCATCTTATTCACTGACCTATCCTACTGCGAGATAAGCGCGCGCGTCATGTTACACTACACGATAGAAGGAAACGAGCGGACCAGTGACTATCATTTTTTTTTCTTTTAATTGTGGCGAATAATATAGAGTGAATTATTTAAGTTATGCATTTATTCTAAACACCAATAATATACTTATGTTTTCTTCTTAATACAAATTATCCGCGGTAAAAATATAAATTTAATAGGAACTCTAATCTAAACTTAATATGTAATTTAAGGATGGTAGGTGAAAGGAGAAAAAATCGCAATAAGATTAGTATTAACAAATTTTATTCATATTTTTTTTTCATCTATACATTTTTTACAAAAAAAAAAAAATTGTTTCAACCGAGCCTTTAACGCCTTTCACGATTACGAGGAGGGACGGGAGGCGCTTGAGTCGTTCTCGGACGAGGCTCAACCACAGCTATCGGCTTGTGGTACACTCCGCAATACTTACACTTCTCGTATTCGGAATTTTTTCTATTCTGATCACGCTCCATTTTTCTATACTTTTTTCTCCACCGCGTGCACACTTTGAACTGATAAATTTCTCTCTTCCGCACACCTTATATACAGCTCGACGCAAAAACGTCAATTTCGCTGTAGTAATAAACGTTAAAAGACGTTTGATAGATGTTAAAAGTGGTTTAAGTAATGTTGAAAAGATGTACAAAAGATGTTAAAAGTTGTACGTAAGACGTTCAACAATACGTTAAAAGATATACGATAGACGTTCGATAGAGGTTCAAAGACGTACGATAGACGTTGAATAAATGGAAATATGATACGCTGGCCTATCGCCTATCGTCCTAGCGAAACCTTAGATCCACGATTACTGTTCCTCGAAAAGGAAATGCTACTGTCGAGCGAGTTATCTCGTCTTCGACATATTATTGTAAACTATAGTGGATATCGATACGAATGTTAGTTAGCGACGAATAGCTTAGCACCTATCGTCCTAGCGAAACCTTAGATCCACGATTACTGTTCCTCGAAAAGGAAATGCTGCTGTCGAGCGAGTTATCTCGTCTTCGACATATTATTGTAAACTATAGTGGATATCGATACGAATGTTAGCTATCTGTGAACATAATTAGATTATAATAAGATTTAGCGGCATCTTTGATGTAAGGGTATATAAGCCGGGATTAACTATTGCATCGACGTATTAACTTCTCAAGGCTCGAGTGGAACGTAGGAAATCATCCGGGAGCTGGTTATTCGTTTTAAAAATGTCTAGTTTGCGGAAAATTATTGATTCGTGTTTGCGATTGGCGTGTAACTTAAACGGGCTATACATCGATAATTATTTATCATCGTTATCCGACAACGACGATAATAATTATGCGGTATTCGCAAAGTTTGCGGGTGCGTGCCCTAGTGCGGTACTCGCGGTTTTATTCCGTTTGGGACATTTTTCGATTTATCTGCAGCTCTTGATTATTGCTGGCGAAATAATCGAGACAAGGCGAGCGTTCAACGACAACGAGGAAGAGGATGTGGGAGGCTATATCATCAGGCTGTCGAATTGCTATCATGGTGCGGTAAAAAATGGTAAGTTTCTATTTTTTTTTGTATTATAAATATTAAAACAAAGTTTTAAAAAATTAAAATCATTTTTTTTTTTTTTTTTTTTTTTTTTAGGAACGCTACAACATTCAACACCTAAAAAAACCATGGTGGTGGAGGGTGTGGTGCGTGGTACGCGTCAAAACCGTGACGAGCGAGCTACTCGACGTCTCGGGGTAAGACGTCGAGCAGATACCTCGCCTGAGGCCGGACCCTCGTGTAAGTCGCTGTATACATTATTTATATGAAATAACAGCATCGATTTTATATTAGGAAATTTTACAAAAAAAAATTAATGTTTCAGCTCGCGCTCGAATTGTTCTAACGCCTGAGCTCGTCGATCTCGCGAGCGACGAAGCCGGACCCTCGTGTAAGTCGCTGCATACATTATTTATATGAAATAAAATAACAGCATCGATTTTATATTAGGAAATTTTACAAAAAAAATTTAATGTTTCAGCTCGCGCTCGAATTGTTCTAACGCCTGAGCTCGTCGATCTCGCGAGCGACGAATCGACGAGCTCACTTCGCGAGGAGGAGGAAGAGCAGGAAGAAGAATTACAGACTGAGGAAGAGGAATTACAGACTGAGGAAGAGGAATTACAGACTGAGGAAGAGGAGAGGTATTATGAAGGAGGGGATGAGGAAGGCTACGCGCAAGACGGATGGGGAATGGGTGACAGAGGTAAGAAAGATTGAAAATTTTTACAGTTACTTTTATGCTCGAATTTTATTTTTTTTTAAACAATAAAATTTTCACAGGATACAGCCCCCCTGTGATTTCTTACTCTCCCGATTACAATTATCAAACGGGGGAGTAAAGTAAAAAGAAGAAAATCGAGAGGTGAGTTGATTTAACACTACAAATTTTTTCGATTTTATATTTTCATACTCAAATTTTTTTAATTAATTCATTAATTTTTAATTTTGACTTTTTGCAGTTCAAACAGGTGGTGGTGGAGAAGAAGAGTCGGAGGAAAACTTGGTCGGGCGAGGTTCCTGCGGCGCGCTTTCGAAGTCGTCGGTTTCGCCAGTCGATTCCTCGCGAGGAAAGAACGGAGGAAACGAGGCAAGCGGAGGGATATCGATGCGGCGGCGGTGGAAAGGCGTCGGAAAAACATTTTTTATACAATTGAAAAAATTCTGTTCGCTCAAATGTATATTTTTTTTAGTTTTTTAATAAATATTATTTATATTAAATAAATTAATTTTTCATTTTTTTTTTACCAGACTCTTTCCCCATCCTATTCAACGTCCTATTTTACTGCGAGATAAGCGATAGACCATATTATATGGTGGATTATGTGATGGGTAAAAGGTGGAATAAAAGTCATACGAGTGTGATACACATCATTTTATTAGCATAAATCGTAGTTGTTTTACACGTTTGTTACGCTCAAACCACCACTTGTACAATTTGCAAACATTCCGCATAGCGCAATGTCTCGTGTGATACGCGCAGCGCAAGGTTCCGATTACATCCAAGTTCGTCAGGCGTGCGATATCTTCGTAATCCGCATCTATTGTTTCAATCTCTACATCATCTTCCAAAATCTCGCACAACCACTTTTTCTTCTCGAGTCCTTTCACGTATATCAGAGACGGTTCCGTACCAATGGCATTGTTAATAAGACTTTTCATCTGACTGTACGAGACGTGTCCATCTTCCCATCGGAAGCCGTGGTGGTGTATCCGTAACCAACATGCCAGCGATTTTTCCGATTTCGTCAACAGATACCACGGTACGTGTTCACGAAATACGTAATGAGATAGCGTTTCGCCATTTCGAAGTACCGCTACCTTTTTCACGATAAAAATGTTGTTGAACGCGTAACCTTGCAAGTCGACGAAAATTGGTACGTTCGACATCGTCATCGACCGTCGGAAAACTGACGTTCCCATTCGCACACGTTTAATTTATAACTTTTCACACGAGTCTGCGCACAATGTTGTTCAGTGGATTATATTCGACCATTCGATCGTGTATAATGAGACAATAGGCGGTGGTGTTGGCCGGTATATTTTCCTTACAATCAAATTCTATTCGCACGTCAACGGTGGCGCTCTTGACAGAGTCGTTTTGTCGCGAACAATCTATGACTACGAACGGACCGGCTTTCGAGAATTCATCGATGTCCAAATACGTATCGTCCTGTCCATAATAGGCTTTGCGGAAACGCGCATACATATTGTACAGTATAGCGTATCGACTCTTGTCGAAATCCAAATTCATGTCGTCGTACGGATAAAAATCTGAATTCAGATGCAGTCTCACATTGGTGAGTTTACAAGCGTCAAATTGCGTAGCGTTTTCAGACAGTACGTTTTTTCGACCGGTTTGGAGAGCAAAGATTACGTATCGCGGTTTTTCCAATTGCGTCGCAGCTTTGACCGCCCAGGAATGCTTCGTTGTATTCTGCAGCAGAGGAAACTCGTACAGATCCCACGAACGGAAGCACACGCTCAGATATCTTCCGCTTTCGAAAGTTCGAAGAAGAGACAGCTTGTTGACTTCGCTCAGAGATACATGCGGCATTCGCCACTGTATCTTGAGTAGTTCGATCGTTGGATTCGTACCGACTCGTCCAACGAGAGAATTATTATCGTTGCGCGATCGTATCAATACAAGTTCGTGACGAGCGTTGATTACAATCCGTTTGTAGTCCTCGCAGAATCCTAAAAGAGTATTGAGCGGAACGCAAAAATTAAAGTTTCCATCGAGCAACGGATTTCCATCCGGATTCCACGATGCGTATTTCAGCGTCTTGCTCTTCTCCGTCGTCAGCGATACATAGTTTTTGATCGTGCTCGTTATTCCAACGTTTCTGTTACGATCGATTTCAACTCCGTCGAGCTCGTATCGCATTTCATCAAACATGAACGCGACACAATTATTTCCCATTATACACACGTTATCTCTATTCTCATCGGCAGAAGTAACGAGTTTTCCTTCAACGTAGAGAAAACTCTCACACGGTAACGTGTACAAATCCTGTTGCTGTATCGGTATTCGTATCTCGTCGCTGTGTCCCAACGTCGTGTTAGCGTACGGATTGTACGTGTGCATCTCATATTTCACGATACGCTCGTCGAAGACGGGCTCGTCAGCGATGTCGAGTATATCCATCTCTTTAAACGTTTCTCACAACGAATCCCAACGATTTTAAAAAGTTTACGTTCGTTGTACTGAGCCTCTTGAATGGCGATGTTTTCCCAATTTTCGTTGTTCTCTCAATCACTCGCTGTTCGTTCAACACGAGCATTTCCTCGCACCACGTCGCCGCAAGTGCAGTCTGATGGTAACCTCCTCTCCGCGAAAATCGATCAATCGTCCGTCTTGATCCACCACACGCAAGGTGATATCGGTAACGCTCCTCGCGATGACCGGAAGGTAAATGATTTGCGCCGGTGTTTCCGAGACTTTATATCCCGGAGGCACGTTCGGTGAAAATTCGTGTATCGTGTGCACCGACCTGTCGTTGGCGTACGCACCCGTGGTTATGCTGCATTCCACTCGAATAATGTTTACGTTGACGATGTTTACCGAGGAATCTGATTCGTGCAACTTTCTCGGTTCCAGTATACGACCCGTCGAAAATCCAAACAGCGGTCCGATGGTATTCGGTTTGACGAAATTTATTCGAAAAGCGCACATGATTTCACTCTTCATGGTATTAACGTTGGGACGAAGTGACAATGGATAATCTTGCTCTTCACTTTTTCCTCGTTTTTGCAGTATCGCGCGTTTCAGATAAGAAGCAATGGCGTCCAATTCGTACGATCCTTCGGGAATTGTAATTTCTTCGTCATTGTCGTCGAAATAAAATTTATTGTTCGCTACCGTCACGTTCGGAATCGTGTTGTAGGTCTCCATCGTGGTTAGGCCGAGCTCGTAGTCCCCATCGCTCAAGTCTATCGGTGGAAAATAATCCACCGTGAGAACGCTGCTTTTACCGCTTAGAGTGAGCGTCAGCGACATTGCCGAGATTCCATCGACGACTGATGTCGATCGATGGCGGATCGATTTTTATATCTATTTTCTGGAGGAAGAGGAGGCACAATTGTCCGCAGATCGTTTGATCGTACGTCTGGTAGACCGTGCGATTGTACGTTATCGTTGTATCGGTGTCTCCGAGATAGCGTGTAAGCTCCTTCGGCGGTTGCAAATTGCCAAAGCTGTCAAAGTATACGGCGCGATCGCCTCTCTTGGCGTACGCCACCCAATGCGTGCCCGGTCCGTCGACATCGTCCAAATTCACGATACCGCTCTCATTTTTATGTATCTTGTCGGGTAAAGCGTTACGCATGTAGACACCTCGGAAATACGGTATTCGCATACGCTTCGCTATTTGTAACAACTGTAGATTATTGGTGGCACCCGTGGGCATCTCTATCGTTTTTTCGACGTTTTTTTTTTTCTCTTCAATCCTTTGCCCCGCTTGTACGGAGCGAGATAAATCCCCCGTCCTTCCATTGCTTTATTGTGACGTTTCGTCTCTTCGAGTTGTCGCGCGGTCTTAGAGTCGTTCACCGCCTTTGCAACACCCGCCGCTCCACCGGCAAGCGAACCGATGACTCCCAAGAGCGGTAACAACGGTAACATACCACCGCGTTTCGCCGTCGGAAGCGTTCTCCTCTTGGTCTTCTTCTTCTTTCTCTTTGTCATACCCATCCCCAATTTCGTCTTTGCTTTCATAGCAGCCCATACGGCGGTAGCAGCAGCCCTCTCACCGAGAGTCGCGTCCGCAGCGGTGATCCGCACCCGCGCTTTATCGGCGAGAACGCGATCGGCTGCGTGGCGGTCCGCTGATTCGCGGTTTTGCGAGTACGCGATGTCGTGATCGCGACACGCCGCGTCCAACGGATTGATACCTCGATCCCCTCGCGCGAGTCGTTTCCGCAGACGAGTCCCCGGCCCGCAAAATTGGTAGCCGGGTATATGCAGCTCCAACGGTAGTCGATTTATCACACTGTTCAGTAAACCGGCACCCTTGTATCGTTTCATAGAGCGCGAATTCTAACGTATCGCGTGTAAATCATATTTCCAACTGAGGTGTGTTTCGACAGCGCTCACCTATAAATAGGAGGCGCGTATCGATCATTAACCAGTACCGCTCTTTCCAACAACCGATGCTGCGCACTCGTCGCGTAATAACAAGGATGAGAAAGAGTCTGGTAAAAAAAAATGAAATTTGTACAACAACCGTACACGATCCGTGTGAAAAACATGGATGATAAGACGCAAGGGGTTTGTGAGAAGGCGTGCAGACACGGTAAAATGCTGCCAAACACGATACGCGGTATCATTTGCGGTCCCTCGAATTGCGGTAAAACCAATGTAATGATTAGTCTGCTGGAAAGTCCGAACGGTGTACGTTTCGAAAACGTGTACGTGTACTCAAAATCGTTGAATCAACCAAAGTATCGATATCTCGAAAGATTGCTCGGATCGATCGATGAAATCGGCTACTTTACATTCTCGGACAACAACACAATTGTACCGCACAGCGAGGCGTTACCGAATTCCGTATTCGTCTTCGACGATATAGCGTGCGACAAGCAGAATGCGATACGTGAGTACTTTGCTATGGGTCGACATTCGAAGGTCGATTGTTTTTATCTATGCCAAACGTATGCAAAAATACCGAAACATCTCGTGCGCGACAACGCGAATTTACTCGTAATATTCAAGCAGGATGGAACAAACCTTAAGCACGTCTACAACGATCATGTGAATACGGACATGACGTACGAAGATTTCGGTACATTGTGTCACGCATGTTGGCAGCACAAGTACGGATTTTTAGTGATAGACAAGGATAGTGCGATTAACGATGGACGTTACAGACGTGGTTTTAACGAGTTTGCGGTACCGCGGAATGGTTAGTTGTTCTCGAGACGTTGACGATGACGCTTGACACGAAAGATATCGACGAGAGGGAGAAGATCGCGAAGGAAATCGCTCGTACGAGCGAGTCGATTCGCAAGAAGCATCGGACGTTGAAGACGGGTAGAGTGGAGCAAGAGGTGCAATTGGAGAAACGGTTGAAACCGATCGTAGAACCGTTGAAACGAATCGTCGAGAACATCAAGAGTGACGATGATTCGGTTGACGATCTCGAGATTAAAAACGAACCGGACATCAAACGAAAGCGGACAAGCTCTGAGAAGAAGAAGAAAATCAAGCGTACCTCGTTGACGACACCGATGCGGACCCCATTGACGCCACCGATACAAGCCTTGACTCCGTTCCAGCCGCAAAAATTGGTGTTTGAAGCGCCGACATATTTACCGACCGAAAACGTGTTCGAAACCACGGACCCGTCTTTCGTAACATCCGTGAGACAGACGATGCAAACGTCCGATGGTCGGGAAGCTCTGTACGGCCAAATGGGTCCGCTGGGTCAAGAGTACATCGGGGAGCTCTTGAGCGGTGACAAGAAGAGAGGGATCGACAACGTGTACGGCGTATACTTCAACGATGCGGGAACGTTTCTCGGGGACAAGACCTTCGACATTGATAAAGACGACAATGTGATCGTGGACGGTGTGAAATACGCTGGCACACCCGGCCTGTTTGAATTAATATTCAAAAGACTTCCCGACGATACGCTGTGTACGGAGGATGACAAACAAAAGTACAAGAGCATACTACTCGCTACTAACGCTCACAGACGCGGTCATAACGCGCATTTACCTGTTTTGGGAAACAAAGGATACAAATACAAACATATCATCACACCTCTGATATCTAAGAAAGGTGGAGGTGTTGCACATCTCGACAAGAGAGGTGTGGGTCGCACGTTACCCAAGTGTAACGTACCACAGACCATGACTGTGACCGACAACGCGGTCGATTACGTGCACTGGGATGATCCGAAGAATTGGTGGATCGCCTTCGATTGCTGGACGCCTCCCGTCAGGCGGGAAACAACGCGCACGATAACAAGTTTCTCTCGATTATCGAGGAACTGCGCGAAGCCGGTCTGATTATAAATTAATCACAGCTTTTCAACTATCGCCAGTATTGCTCGTGTGATGCTACAGGAATGTCTATCAACAAATTCGGACTACAGTTAGGAGGAGGAAGCGTCAGGGTGACGAGACAGAGCGGCGGAGTCTCGAAGAATTACGTGCGCGAGAATTGTCTCTGCAAGGATGGTGAGGTTTTCAACGCCAAGTCACGCGTAATCAGACATCTCGCCGACCCTGAAGCGGACACCGACGCTGTCAACAAGCTGCATCTGGATCATCACCTCAAGCTTATGAGCGATCGTGCGAATCGAGATCGTATGCTCCATGAAAATTTTAAGCGAGAAGTACTTTCGCGACTCGAAGATTCGGAGAATACCGAGCGGACCTGGAAGAGGGACCACGACGATTACATCGAGACCAGATACGTGGCGTTGGAACGACAGATTCACGATTTGAGAGGTCTCCTCGACGAGAGTGTGGCGCTACTCGATGGAAGAGCACAACTTTTGCATCAATATCGGTAGGATAGATTCTTTCAAAAACACCGAAAATTCCTCCTCGGAGTCTTCTAGTACACTGTCGTAACAAGCTGCAAAAATTTCATCGAATACTACGATGATGCGATGAAGAAGAAGAAGCAAAACGAATCACAATGAGCAAGAAGGAAGCGGTGAGCCTGGAGAGGAGATCGCTCGTGGACGAGCTCCACGCACCGGCGAGAAGAAACTTTACGCGTCGGCCAGTCGTCGTGAAAGGATACTACGATTTGTGGCAGGCTGACATTGTCGAGATGAGACCGTACTCGCGATCCAACGGCGGCTGCAACTACATTCTAACCGTTATCGATGTGCTGAGCAAGTACGCGTGGGCCGTGCCCTTAAAGACCAAAGGTGGAATCGAAACGTCCAAAGCATTTTCCGCGATATTTAGGGAGAGAATTCCGAAAAACTTGCAGACCGACCATGGAAAAGAATTTTACAACAGAGATTTCCAAAATCTTGTCAAGAAACACGGCATCAATCATTATTCGACATACTCGGTCATGAAGGCTTCGGTGGTGGAACGATTCAATCGCACGTTGAAGAACGAAATGTGGAAGTTTTTTACGCTCGCGGGATCGTACAAGTGGATCGACGATTTACCGCGATTGGTCTCGGAATACAACGGTCGTAAACATCGTACGATCGGTATGCGTCCGATCGATGTCACTCCCGCGATCGCAAAGGGACTCTTGAACACCGTGTACAGTAACATAAAAATTGCCGCACCGGCGAAATTCAGGGTGGGTGATTCGGTGCGCGTGAGCAAATTCAAAACTGTATTCGAGAAAGGATACACGCCGAATTGGTCGACGGAGGTGTTTAAGATCGCCACGGTGCAACGTACCAATCCTGTGACGTATCTGATTAAAGATTATCGCGGAGATCAGGTCGCGGGAGGCTTTTACGAGCACGAATTGCTCAAGACCGCTCAACCCGACGTTTATCTCGTGGAGAAGGTGTTGCGCCGAAAGGACGATAAGGTGTTTGTAAAGTGGTTGGGATTCGACAATTCGCACAACTCTTGGATAAATAAAAACGATGTATTGTAATAAACTGTGTATATTTTACATTGTATTATAATAAACTATTATACATATATATACAATGGTGTTCTTTATTACTACAATATGTTACAATATATACATTTAAAAAACTAATAACAATAATACATAAAATATTAAACTATATAAATTACTACGCATTATTTACAAATGTATCTCGCGATGTCCCCATGGTAGAGTGTCGGTGGAACCGGATACGACGTGCCGCTTATCGTCGTACGGACTGAGCGCGAGCTTCGACTCCGACACGGTGTACACTTCGTGCAACTTTGAGCGGATGCACGATTGACGCCGCGTCAGCTCGATTTCGGCGTTGAGACACTGAGTGTAATCGTCGAACGTTATCGTTCTAGCGACTACACTCTTTTTTACACCTTTAACCTTTTTGGTGTCTTTTTGACCGGTGACTCTCAACGCGTACATCTTCGCTCTCAGTCCGACAAATTCCGTCATGATCGCGCCGTTGTTCTCGTCTTTCATCAGACCGGGTACTTTCTTGTTGGCGCGCGGCATACCGTAAACGTTGTCCTCGGAGTAGTCGCTCGTGTCGAATTTGGATATATCGCGTTTCATATCCCGATACGCGTCCTCGCAGTGCAGAAGATATATCAGACTGTCGGTATCGGTATACATAATTTTGCAATTGTCGCGGTAGAGAGGCGCCATGTACTCGTAGTGGAACTCGTACAAGCAGGTCTTGGATATGTCGAGGATGCACATACCCACGTAGATCGGCTTGTCGAATTTCACTTCGAGTTTTCGCAACTCTACGGCAATCAGATTCTCCGAGAACACGCTTCGGCTGTGGAAATTCGGTTTCGTGATCATAGCCTCCGCTCCGTACCGTCCCTCCCACTGTGTAACGAGTCGTACATCCGTGTGATTTCGCACATTCTCCATAGTTTTGCCGAAAACCGCGTTGTTCATCAATTTGTATAAATTTTTCTCGAAATCGTTTGTCGCCCGTGTCCGAAACTGTGTATTTAGTTCTATGTATCCGCGAAGCCATGGAGATTGCGCGAATTGCAGTACGCGGTGAATCTTTGCAATTCGCAGACCGTGTCGCACGCATTGCTGCAGATTACGGTAGTAGATGACATAACGCTGCTTATCGCACAGCGTGGCGAGTAATTTGATCTCCCGCTTGCCGGGCGGCTTATCACGCGTCGGGCAGAACGGCAGATCGGAGTGCGCGTCGTGAAGATTCACCGGGTACTCGAGATTGACTTCCAGCACATAACCGGTAGCCGAATCGGATGCAACGGACATTACGTTAAAGTTTTCGACATCATCGACCCATCGAAATTTGGCGTAGGGCAACGGTTGACACATCGTCCAGCCGTACAAGTTGTTTACATCATAGTACATTAGGTACGACGACGGTTCCGATGGGTCGTAGGATGGCATGTATTTGTTGTTGGCGGCGGCGTATCGGTTGGAGCATTGGCTGAGACCGCCGCGTATACCGCGCTCGACAAACAGCACCATATCGATGTCCGTGAGCAACTCGAATTTTACGCGCGTGTACTTCATCATAGCGTCCCACGTGTATCCCGGTAAAGTGTAGTAATGAGCGGGATCTAAACCGTAACTCTTTATAGACATGTTTCGAAAATTTTGAAAAATATCCGCCAACAAAAGAACGTCTGTTTTCAAATACAAATCGCTGTATTGGCCTAGATCTTCGATTGAAAATGTTTGCCAGACGTTTGTCGCGTGCGCGTAATCACTCTCGGATACCGTTTCTCCGGTGAGCGAGCTGTAAAACGATTCGCGCGATGGCAGGCTTGTGTCCCGGAGCTTGTCGACACTGTCGACGTACTCGTAGGGAAACACACCTTTCCGAGTAAGCAAATTGAAATGTTCCGCGGATAAATAATTGAATTCCGATCGTGTAATCTTTAATTTATCTATAGTTAAATATGATGCCAATTTGTCGAGACTTGTACTGAGAAATTTAAACGAATCAATAAACCGTAATTTTATACACAATTTTGATTTTTGATCCATGGTATCTTTAACATTTTTTGTAAAAGAAATGTATCGCTCTTTCGTCAGCGGTAACAATTCGACGTTGCCTTCAAAGGCATTGGCAACGTCTTTAATAATGAAATGCGCGTCGTAACCGGATAAATTGTGAAATATCACCGGGATAACGTGGGAGTCTTTGTAATTTAGATTGCACGACGAGTGCGCGGCACCGCGGTAACGCCCGGTGAGATGACAATGATCGCGCACCCGCGTATCGTCCGGTGTAAACGGTTTTTCGCACACGTGGCACGTCGCGGTGCTACGGAATTTTTCCGATTCCTCCCGCGTAAGATCCGCCATGTTCCGGGAATTATTGTGATCTGATACCCCCCACCATTCCAAAATTACCTCCTCTCCTCCAAACACGATGACGCATCTAGCAACATGGCGATGCCTACAATTTGTATTAACAATCATTATCACACCCTCTAAGAAACGGCGCTCAAATGCTGCCTCTTTGTTCTAAAATACAGCGATGACGCAATCCGTAAATCTGCACGAACCTGCATACTATAAACATAATGATTCCGACAACATGGCGCTCTACTTTGATGTGTAGAAAAAAAACCTGCACCAATAAACAGTTCTCTTTCCAATAAACAATCCTTATCTTTTCCGGGAATCCTTATCTCGCGATTTGTATTAACAATCCTTATCTTCCGGAAATTATTGTAATCTGATACCCCTACCACTCCACATTTACCCCCTCTCCTCCAAAAACAATGACGTTATTACCCCCTCCACTGTTATCCGATACCCCTCTTCCCCTCTTCACCCGCACCTCCCTCATTGCCCCTGGGTTAGAATCATCATAGTATAACTACTTGTGGAAAGTCGGGTCATTTCCGAGCAGAATGTCCAACATTGAAGCAAAAGCCTGAAAAGGGAAATTAGGTTTAGTCGAACTAGTAGGGGCAAGTTCGGCTATCGAACTTAAGACCCCGTAGGAATATAATAAGATTTGTTGTAATAAGTTTAAAAATATTAAAAGTAAAAAAAAATTGTTTTGTTTTAAAGGTTATGTTAATAAACAAATATGTTTTAAAAATAGATACGGGCTCGGATGTAACATTAATTAATAAAAGTTTAGTGAAAACATCTAAACAACAAACTTTGGTAAATTTGTCTTATTGTTTAAAATATTCTACAGGAGAAAAAGTTCCTATTGAATCCAAGGTAATTGTATTAATTGAATTAGGAAAATATTCAGTTGAACTTCCGCTTTTTGTAGTAGATATGGATGAGGATTGTTTATTAGGAACTGATTTTCTTTCAAAAGTAAATTTAGAAAACGTTTTTAAACCAATTTTTGGGAATTCTGTGCTGAAAGAGGAGGAGGAATTTGTTTGTTCCCGAATAGAAAACTATGTTGATGAAGTTCCTCAAATGTTAACTAAACTTTCTGAAAGGGAATCAAGAAATTTAAATAAAGATCTGTTGCGTTATCTTTCCGATCGCAACCGTAAGTTCGAGATCCGCTTGGGGAACGGGACGTACTGCTTAGAGGTGTGGAATAACTGGACGCAAACCTTGCCTCGAACAATTTATTTAATCACTCACAAACCGCCAGGACGGTGTTAGATTTTCGTGAGCCGTGTACGGACACGGGGAAACGAGCCGGTGTATTCGCGTATCGTAAACTGAATCCGTCGCTGCTTGCGCGCGACTGTATTTATACGAATCGGCAATCAAGAGTTTTGTAATATTATTGATATGTTATTGTTGATATTTCTCGGATTGCTGATTCGTGTCACCTTGAATCCGAGGTTGTTTCTCTGCAGCCTCATCGTTATTCTTTATTTGCTAAATAATTCTTTCTTAGTATTTTTATTTTGGTATTTAACTTAATTAACCTTATAGCGACACGTTGTGTTACGACACACAACAGATCAAAAGGATCTTTTTGCTCGATTTTTGATGGATTTTGAGAATGTGTTCTCAGAGAAAATTGTAGCTGAAAATTGTGACATCGTGGAATATGTCATCAATGTAAATAATTTTAATCCTATCAAGCAGACTCCTCGACGAATACCTTTGCGTATGCGAGAGGAAGTTGATAAAATCATTGAGGATATGAAACGACAAGGAGTAATAGAGGAATCAAGAGACACGGTAGTGTCTCGCGCCAAGTTCACGCGCAGCGCGCAACACAGGCGCAAGGCCGACCGTGTCTCTTTACGCGAGTGAGAAAGTTGGGACGAGCCGAGATTATCGGATCTCAATAACGGCTGGGCCGATTGAGTTGATATTAGGCTCAATCGATAGCGCATACCCAAATTATATAAGAAAAGTATGCTTGTTTTTACTGTAGGTGCTGTAGAAAAAAACTTATAATAGTCCAAAGTCGAAATGTCTAAAATAATACGATAAAAATGTCCAGCTAAAATGTCCAGTTTCCGATTTCTGACGTTAGGTGCGCTGATGGCGCTAAAAAGCCGCGCGGCGCGCGCTTACGTTGGCATTTACATAACCTTTCAGTTTAGAAAGTGTTAAAATAAAAAAAAAGTGATAATAGTGAATTCGGTCTAACAAATTTAGCCACTCGCACTATGCACACTTAAGACTGCTTATCCAGAGCAGTGTAGTGCGAGGGACCAAATTTGTTAGAAATTCATATTAAGTGAAATAAGTGTATAAGTGTATATATATGTGTTGATTTTACACAGAGTTTTTGGTTATCGATATACACTAGTCTCGAATCATGTGTTTTTTTGATTAAAATACAATCATAACATTACTATGCCTTATGTGACAATTGTTGTTTAGAGACTTTAGTGTATGATTTGTCTAAAATAAATAAAATTAGATAGCTCGAAGTTTAATAATTTTGTTCTGAGTATCCTAAATTAGGTTCAACAATATTTTATAATTTACAGTCAATTTTGTATATAAAAAAAAAATATAGCATGTCGCCTTCTGTAGTTAACGCTATTTTTAAAAAAAAGATAAAAAAAAGGGCGCCAAGTACACGCCTTGTTGTATTAAAAAAAGTTTTTATCATAAAAAACCTTTCAAAAAAATTGTCTTCTCAAAAAAAGTTTTTCTCATAAAAAACCTTTCAAAAAATCTTTTTCTCATATAAAAAGCTTTTGAAAAAATTTATCTTATTAAAAAAAACCTTTCAAAAAAATTGTCTTTAGAAAAAGTTTTCCTCATAAAAAAATCTTTCAAAAACAGTTTTTCTCATTAAAAAAATCTTCTAAAAAAATTGTCTTTCCAAAAAAAGTTTTTCTCATAAAAAAACCTTTCAAAAACAGTTTTCCTCATTAAAAAAACCTTCTAAAAAAATTGTCTTTTCAAAAAAAGTTTCTCATAAAAAAAACCTTTCAAAAAATAGTCTTTTTAAAAAAAGTTCTCATAAAAAAACCCTTTCAAAAAAATATTTCCTCATAAAAAATCTTTTGCTATATATTCTGTCTATAAAAGAGGTGATATCAGAAAATGACGCCAAGTTTAAATAAAACCTTTCAAAAAAAGTTGTATTTATATATATTTAACCAATAAGCATCGATAAGACTGTATTTAGTTATTTTTGCATCTTTATCTAGTTATTTATTTAAAAATTATATTCATATCTACATTTAGTTTATTTTTTTTCAAGCAAAACATTTTAAAATAATTGCATCTATATCTAGTTACTTTTGCATGTATATTTAAAAATTATATTTCTATTTACATCTAGTCAATTTTTATGAGGTATACATTTTAAAATAATTGCATCTGTATCTAGTTACTTTTGTTTCTATATTTAGTTATTTTAAAATATTTGTGTTTATATCTTACATAGTTAATTTTTATTAAATATACTTTATAAAATAATTGCATTTGTATCTAGTTATTTTTTTTATATCTGTATCTAGTTAAATAAAAAAATTTTTCAAACTTAATCAAAATAAAAAAATATTACAAAATTTCGCAAAAAACTTGGCGCTGCTATAAAATAGCCTTAAAATATTATTATACATCTTAAAATATTATAGAGCAATGAAAATGGGCAATAATTTTACAATTTACATGATTAATGCCCGATTCCACCAACATAGATTAACTTTAATCTCGGTTCAACTTACTCTTCATCTTTTTCTAGTTCTAAGAATTAGAAAAAGGTGAAGAGTAAGTTGGACCGAGATTAAAGTTAATCTACGTTGGTGGAATTGGGCATAAGTGTTATAATGACTCAAATTGACCAGAGCGGCAAACGGCGACGCGATAATCAATTAAACTTTTGTTCTTACGGTAAAATTGTATTAAAGTTAATCTACGTTGGTGGAATCGGGCATAAGTGTTATAATGACTCAAATTGACCAGAGCGGCAAACGGCGACGCGATAATCAATTAAACTCTTGTTCTTACGGTAAAATTGTAAGCTGATTGGTTATAACGTCGCCGCTCGCCGCTCCGTCACTCTAGTCTGTTTGAGCCGAAATTTTAAGGCTATTTTATAGCAGCGTCAAGTTTTTTGCGAAATTTTGTAATATTTTTTCATTTTGATTAAGTTTGAAAAATTTTTTTATTTAACTAGATACAGATATAAAAAAAATAACTAGATACAAATGCAATTATTTTATAAAGTATATTTAATAAAAATTAACTATGTAAGATATAAACACAAATATTTTAAAATAACTAAATATAGAAACAAAAGTAACTAGATACAGATGCAATTATTTTAAAATGTATACCTCATAAAAATTGACTAGATGTAAATAGAAATATAATTTTTAAATATACATGCAAAAGTAACTAGATATAGATGCAATTATTTTAAAATGTTTTGCTTGAAAAAAAATAAACTAAATGTAGATATGAATATAATTTTTAAATAAATAACTAGATAAAGATGCAAAAATAACTAAATACAGTCTTATCGATGCTTATTGGTTAAATATATATAAATACAACTTTTTTTGAAAGGTTTTATTTAAACTTGGCGTCATTTTCTGATATCACCTCTTTTATAGACAGAATATATAGCAAAAGATTTTTTATGAGGAAATATTTTTTTGAAAGGGTTTTTTTATGAGAACTTTTTTTAAAAAGACTATTTTTTGAAAGGTTTTTTTTATGAGAAACTTTTTTTGAAAAGACAATTTTTTTAGAAGGTTTTTTTAATGAGGAAAACTGTTTTTGAAAGGTTTTTTTATGAGAAAAACTTTGTTTGGAAAGACAATTTTTTTAGAAGATTTTTTTAATGAGAAAAACTGTTTTTGAAAGATTTTTTTATGAGGAAAACTTTTTCTAAAGACAATTTTTTTGAAAGGTTTTTTTTAATAAGATAAATTTTTTCAAAGGCTTTTTTTATGAGAAAAAGATTTTTTGAAAGGTTTTTTATGAGAAAAACTTTTTTTGAGAAGACAATTTTTTTGAAAGGTTTTTTATGATAAAAACTTTTTTTAATACAACAAGGCGTGTACTTGGCGCCCTTTTTTTACCTTTTTTTTAAAAAAAAAGGTTTATTTTTGTGAGATATCATTTCTTTTTTTTAGTAAAAATAATGGTAATAAACTTTACCAGTGAGGTCCCACCACCACCCCCGTTATATTTTTTCAATACGACGGTTCTCTTTTTAACTTAATTTACACAAATCTAATAATTTTTTTTTATACTTTACAGCATGTTTTATAAAGAAAATTATTAGTGATCATAAAAAGGGTATAAAAAACTATTTGCATTTCTAAATTATTGCATTTTATATATATATATATATATAAAAGCAGATTACTTTTGATCAATTTTCTGTAAGAAAATAAGAAAAACATCTTTAGCACCTCTAAGCCATTGTCTTTTTTTAATTAGCGCATCGTCAACTTCAATCCAAATGTTAGACATTTCTTCTCTACATATACTTGTTTAATGACCTTTTTCGATAGATGGTCCATGATGAAGTATAGCACTCATTACTTTGTACAATTGCCCAACAATTATTACTTTAGTTGTTTAGTTGTTGGGACAGCACGCAAAGTAAACTTATCTGTTTTTACTGATTTACCGTCTTGAATTAGTATTAAATGAATAACAATGATATCTCTGCTTAATGTAAATTCACTTTTAACTAATATTTCATTTTTGGTACAATTTTTGCATGATTCGTTGTTCAATTGACACCAATGGGAAAATGTTAAGTTTAATAACTCATTAAGATCATAACTTTGTTTCTTGCTTTTATTTATTGGAATTGAAATAAAAATATTATTATTAACAATAGTTTTTGTATAATTACAACTTTTGCATTGTTTAATGGTAGTAACTTGATGTTCTATTAAACTTTTTATACTATCGTATTTTGTACATAGAGCTGTAAAGAATTCACATGCATCTCGTTTAACACTTTTGGAAAAATACTCTCCTAAAGATTGCCGTATAACGTATGTATTCAAGTTGTGCACTTTATTTTCATAATGACACATTAATACATTTAAATCGTTTAGTTTATCATAATCGGCTATTTGTTTTCTAATAGAATTTAAATGTAACAAACATTGTAATACTGCATTTGCATAACATGAAACTTCATCTACATTTTGGAAACCATACATGTTCCAAGTGATATTTTTTCGCACCTTCTCATGTGACTCTTGAATAGAATTAACTACTTTTGGCACTGCCCATAAAACATCTTTTATTCTACGGTATCGCTCTTTTGCAAGAGAAATAGTTTTTGTTTCTGCATTGTTTAATCGTTTTAATCGATTATATTCAATAATAGCTTCTTCACTAGCTGTTATAGATGAAGGATCAAAATTAATCAAATGTAACCCATCTAAAGATGTTAGTCGTGACAAAGCAACGTAAATTTGACCATGACTAAATACAGAATTACCTATATCCATAATAGCATTCTGCAAACTCAATCCTTGGCTTTTATGAATAGTAATTCCATAACTCAGAGACAATGGAAATTGATCTCTAATAACATACACTCTATCCATTACCTCAAATTTAACACTTACTCTTTGAATTAAATATTCCGAACCTGATGGTAAAAGAAGTTTAATGCTTTCTACGCGATCGGTAGATATATCTTGTACAATCGAAATTACTTGAGCAATCGTGCCATTTACAAGACCTAAAGTAGCATCTATGTTACGTCTTATCATAACTTTTGCTCCAATTTTTATAGTAATACGTTTCGAAAGCCCAGCTGTTTTAGAGTTGTCCTCATCATTATTTTCCAATACCTTTAACACTTTTTTTTTTACATATGGACTACACTTGACCGTATCTTCAGCAACTAATACTATTTCTTTCGAAGGAATACGACTTAACATTGCAGCGTTTAAAACATCACACATGTGACAAGTAGGCAGCAAACAAACAGTATCTGATGTCATATTATTAATAAAATTACACAATTCGTTTAATCTAGACTCGAAGGAATCTCCCTCAAAAGATATCTTTCTCTTTTGTAGAATGTCAGAATCGGATTTTGTTAGTAAACCAATACGAACTCTCGATAACAATTCACGGTAAGATCCATCTCCTTTCTGACGCATATTAATTGTTAATTCATCATAATTAAATAATGTTGTCCACAAATTTGCAACTCCTAAGCAACCGAAATATTTATCCATCTTTTCCTTTGAGAAGTTTGCAAAGATAAAATCTTCACGTACAGGAGGTAATTGAAGTAAATCTCCAAGCAAAAGAATATGCTTTTTTCCAAACCAACCATCGTCGCAATCGCTTGTGTCAAATATTTCACACAATCGAAGATGTATGTACATAAAAGTCAAATTAGATATCATTGATACTTCATCAATTATAAAAAGAATAACATCCTTTAGCTCCGTTCGCAGAATTGGTAACACATGGTCAGACAATTTTCTATATTTAGAAGTATGACCATGTTCAACAGGTAATTGAAGCAATCTATGAACTGTCAAGCCGTCTATATTAAACGCTGCTATACCAGTAGGTGCTGATACAGCAGTATCTTTTTCGAGATTTTGTTTGATCCAACATGTAACAGTTTTGATTAAAAAGCTTTTTCCAGTACCACCTTCTCCGCTAACATACTGTCGCAATATTGAATTATCTGACTGTATAGTGGTAATGATTCTGTCAAATACTCTTTTCTGATCCATGTTTAATTGTCCTATCATTTCAGAGACATCAATTTCTTGAATATTATTCTTATCATCGAGATCTTTAAAGTCTTGTATTGCTTCACCCGCTTCTATATTTTCAACACCTATCGGATTATCAGGATCATCCTGTGATTCACGTTTTTGTGCTTTATCTAAACATTCTTGAACCAACTGTTTAGCAGCTTCAAATGCTTCTTGCAATTCTTCTAGCTTTTCGTGATATTTTAATGCTTCCGTTAAGTGTAGTTTTACTTTGTGAAATGATTCTGCATAAGTATCACATTCATTTTTAAGATCTTCTAATTTGTTCCACGGTTGAAACATAAGTAATAATAAAAAGAAATAATTTTCCGGTTGTATCTTAATATTATATTTATAATGATTGATAAGATATCCTCGCTGTCGTCGTATAAGATAGTAACCATTGCCCATTTTATAAAATTCACCTTTGTTATTTCGTGGTTTGGCTTTTCTGATATCATACCATTTTGCGAACTCGTAAAGAGACATAAATTCCAGTTTTTCTGGTCTCTGTGGATAGTGATCATCTATCAACGATTCATAAAATAAATCTGTCGATTGACTAGCAAGTGCCTCAATCTCTTTACGAGTTTTTAATTTTCGTGATCTAATTCGATTAACATCTAACCAACTAATAGTTGTATCTGAATCGGTTCCATATAAAGCGATACCCAGTAATGTATCAGCAGCTTCAAGAGCTCCACATTCTCTGTTACTCGTAAATCGCAAAGCAATATTCCAAAGACGGCTGGCCAATGATTTATTTGTATTATTTTTAGCATCAAGAATAATATCAGACAACTCACATTTTGCCGCTTTATTCATATATTTGGTAATGTACCAGGTAAGCAATGTCGATTTTTCGCCAATAAATTGTATATCCATATTTCCTTCCCAAGCAGTTAAAAGGACAGGATTATAATCATTTATATTGATTTCTTCTTCTGTTCGAGGAATATTGTAAAGCCTACTTTTATGTTTCAATTGTTTTCTACCTGCTATTGCAGTTTTGACCTCAATTATTTTTAAAGACTCAGTAACAGAACGAGGAAATCCAAAACGACATACTCGAACAACTTTACGTCCTACTTTTTTAGAACGAAGACAATAGTCGTTATGTTTGTGTCGTTGATGTGTATTAACACGCCTGTGCAATAGTGGTGAGATATTTTTATTTGGAATTTTACAGCTAACATGTTGTAAAATAAATTTGGAAACTTTTTCCATACTAGATTCACCAATAATTGGGGCATCTTTAATCCAAATTAATAAATGAAAATGTTGTATTCCTCTACCTTGATATTCTCGTCGCCAGAAATAATGCATTACCTCTCCAATTGGATTATCTTCCGAACAAATAAAATCAAGCATTGCCCAAAACATGTTATCGAGAAATCTCGATGTTGACACAGGATCTTTAGCGATAAGTGCACTGGTGCTTAACGATGTATCACATCATCCATTTACTTCACGAATGTATTCACCTAATTCTTCCCACAACCATTCACCAGGACTTAATGTTAGAAACCATGTTGCGGGTCCATAATGGTGTGTCATACAATTTAAATCACTTCTCGGTCTACGCCAAAATTGTTCCGTATTCCTTAGCGACGCAAATATTGTGCTCAAATCAGAATCTAATAAATCTTTGGACATTGCCTCTAAATATTCCTTAGCCGTATAACGAGCTCGTTGATTAGTAGTATACATTTTATGATAAATTCCACGTTTTAACTGACGTATATTGGTACCGTTTAACAAATAAAATAGATATTGTTGATTTAATCTATACTGCGGATGTTTGGACATTAAGCGACATTTAATGAATTCATGGTCATGAAGCTTGACCTCCCTATCTGCATGCTCTCCATTAATATCGTAAGGATATAAATCAGGAAAACATAACAAATCCAAACATTTTTCACGATTATCCATAAGTATATCCTGAATTTTTAACATTTGATATAAAGCCGTTGCAGTTTTATTTTCCCTTTTTTCATATAATGGATATATAGAATATTGCTCATAGTTATCATTATCATTAATAATCTGAGTTAGTAATGCCTCATGTCGACTCAATGCCTTATCTTCAACGTTTTCCATTTCCTGCATTTTGGATTTTGAATTACTTAATAATTCATGTTCCTCATTAAATATATCTTCTTCAACATTTTCATCCTCTTGCATTTGGAATTCCATATTATTCAATTGCAAAACTAAATCATCGTGTGAATTCGGTATTATTATTCCAGAATATAAAGGATTGTTGTTCTTCAACCACATCAATGCATCAATTACTTTTGTAACATTTACCATCTCTTCCCAGATAACTTTAGATTTTGTGGGAATACCTCTAACTAAGATATATAATTCATGATTAATATTTATCGCATCAGTTTCAGAACATAATTTGTTTAATGTCTCTTGTATTGGAAGTGGTAAATGAAAGGTTCTACCTTTAACTTTTTGTATCATTTGTCTTCCAGGTAATTTTTTATTCATAACAGTTCCCATTTTAACAACAGTTTGAAACGCTTTAGCTCTCTGTATAAGAATTTTTTCGAATGTGTTAAGAGATGATATCACATCCGGCACAAGATTTGTACAAAGATTATTCAAGATGCAATATGCAGGCATCGAACCTTCACGATATTTTCCTTTACAATAAATACATATGTACTGCGAATTAATTTGTTGCTTTTTTACATGTTCCATTAAATCTTTCCAAATTGGAGTATCCATTTTTATTCTAAGACTTGTGATCTCAGAAACGTTTCTTCTATAACAAAGTCTTTCACATGATACACAAGCATGACGCGGTGTATCCATTAAGCGTTTTTTCAATATCTTAATGGCCCATTAAGACGGGCTGCCGAATTTCTGGTGTTTTCAGCTCGCTCACGCGTGTAGTCTACCAAATTCGGTAGTCAGTCTCGCCTTGTTCTTAGCCCGATCAAGTCGAATTATTATTTTATTCAGATGTTCACGCGAGTGTTATTCGCTCTCCCAGTCTTAATTTTCCTCGTTCCTCAGCTACCTACTATTAGACTTTGAGCCTTTGCAATTTTTAAACTCAAATGCAGCCGATTTCCCACAGGGGGAAACCGCGCATACATTTTTTTCTGGTCCTTCGAGCCGGATTGCCAACGGCGTTGGAAATCCAAGCGAGGACGAGTGAGAAAAGCCGGTCTGCTTGCCACGTGGCCTTTCACACCATTTTGGCTCCGGAACGGTTTACGGCGGACATCTTGCTCATCTTGTGAACCTTTTTTTTCTTAAAACGTCGTGTTTGCGTGTGCGTGCGGGCTTGCAAGTGCACAGTGCGTTGAACTGAGATCTAGGACGCTGCCGTCCCAAGCACCAGGAGATTGTCTCCAGGTTATGCTCTTGACCAGTCGCTGTGTTAACGCGAGTGAACAGACTTATCGGGCCTGTGAAGACTCTACAGAAGGCGTATCGTCTTCCACCAGCAGACTCGACTCGACGCGTCAACCGGGAGGCGTTTGGACGTGGACATCATCCACGAGCACCCCCCCCCCCCCATCTAACTTCGTGAGGCACCAGCGGCGCGCGGGAGCAGTGACGCGGGATCGAGGAAGAGAGGATCGGCGCGGCGAGGGACGCTATCGGTCTACGCTTCACATCCATCCGCCTCGCACAGCTGACTCGCTCGCTCAGCACGGTAGGAGATTTGTAGCTCTCTCGTGCGCACGGTGAGACAGCGCTCTCACTCGCGACTACATTCGCCTATGCTATAGCGTGCGTTCTCTCTTGCACGTATAGTAGGACGGCGCTCTCGTTCGCGCAGCTGATTCTCGTGCGAATTTCTTGCTGTTTCTTGATACGCGCAACTCGCACGTGTCCGGATCCTGTGCACTGGCTACCATTGATAATACTGCCCGTAATTCTCTCTTCTCTCTCTCAAGCATCTTGATCCTTGCATCATGCCTGTCGATAGAACTGTCGATGATCTCCTGTCGCGTCAAAGGCGGGATCACGATTTGATCGTGAATTTTCAAGCGAACACGTCTAAGCAGAAGGCAGCAAGGGACATGACCTTGAGCGATTATGAGGCTCGCCGCAAACTTCTCCAAGATTATTGGACTGCATTTCAGACGAGAGATTATGATCTTTATCCCTTTGGAGAAGAACTCAAGAGTCGCACCTATTTCAAGGAGAACTTGTACGAGTCAGGAAGGTCCGCCTATCTGTCGGCTGAGTCCTGGCTGTCGGAACGTATCGACGCGACCTCTCTGTCAGCGCCAGGCTCTAGATCGTCAGATCGGACGGCTCCAATATTCTCGTCATCACTGTCCGCATTGGAACGTGTCAAGCTTCCAAAATTTAACGGAACGCAGCGAGAGTGGCAGAGCTTCAAAAGCAAGTTTCAAGCGCTTGTCTTAAATGACCAGAACATGACTCCGGTCATCAAATTTCAGCACCTTCTAAATTCATTGGAAGGAGAGGCTGAGAGTAAACTCAATGGACTCGAAGTCACGGGGGAGAATTTTCTTACTGCCTGGGAAACTCTTCGTAACAGATACGACAACATTTTCCTCCGGTTTTCCACGCATTTTAATGCTCTGCTCACGCTACCTTCGTCAACCAAGGAGACGAGCGCACATTTAAGCAGTCTTCTCAACACGACAAATGAAAGCATCAACGCCTTCAGGTCGCTGAAACTTCCCGTTGAGCACTGGGACATGGTATTTATACAGTGTATTGAATCCAAACTAGCTCCGGCATCTCGCATGGACTGGGCGAAGCAGATTGAAACCATCCAGGATGGAACCTTTCCAACGTTTGATCTCTTTAAAAGGTTTCTCGAAGACCGTATTCAGACATTGGACAGGGTTGAGGCCGTAAGCCAGTCGGCAGCCGATTCCAAAGTCAAGTCCTTCAGCGGTCAGCATAAGAATTCGTCTGGAAATCAAACAAAGGGAAGGAGCACAGCGGTTCATGCAACGGTTTCAAATTCTTCACGATCGCCTTCTTCAAGGTCTCAGGACAGTGGTTCCTGCATTCAGTGTCAAGGATCTCACTCGCTCAATAAGTGCAAGGGTTTTGCTGCTCTCTCACCAGGCAAGCGGAAACAGCTTGTTGTTAGCAAGGGTCTTTGCACAAACTGCTTTAGCAATCGTCACAAGATTGATAGTTGTAACTCTCCAGTTCGTTGTTACGTGTGCGCTGGCTTCCATCACACGCGACTTCATCAGGATGGATCTTTCGGATCTACAACGCAACAGCTCTCACAATCTTCAGGAGAAGTCAACACTCATCTAGTTATCTCCAGCTCTCATCAGATCTTCAGTGAGTTCTGCGGTACTGACCAGCTTCTGGCAACGGCCGTGATCACTTTGCAATCTGCGGCTGGGGTTTCTATGACTGCACGTGTGCTGTTGGATTCTTGTGCAGAGCAATGCATCGTCTCGGAACATGTTGTCCAAGCGTTTAATCTGAAGCGCAAACCCGTCTACGTCGTTGTTAATGGCACGGGTGGCACTACCAATGCCGTAGCTCAGAGTCGAGTCAAACTCACTCTGAAATCTCAACGAGATACTAATTTTTCTCTTGAGTTTACAGCGCTGGTGTTGAGGAGGGTTTCCAATCTCTTGCCTAGGAGGCGGGTCAAGCCTCGGAAAGGTTGGAGTCATCTTGACGGCCTGCAGCTAGCCGACCCTCACTTTGGAGTGCCCAGCAGAGTAGACTGCATCCTCAGTTCAGCGGTTTTTGGCGCCACATTGTTACCAGGGATTCGGAAGGCTGTCAACCCTCTTGAAGCTCCAGTTGCACAGGAGACCGTCTTTGGCTGGGTCCTCTTAGGCAGCTCTGGTCCGAATGACGACCCTGAGGATGCCGCATCAGTGCATCACATCTCAATTAACCACGAGCTCACGAAAGCCGTGACAAGATTCTGGGAGACGGAGGAGATCCCGCGGGTGCCTCGGCTGTCACCGAGCGACCAGCAATGTCTTGAACATTTCAGGAAAACGTCCTCTCGCAATCGAGAAGGTCGCTACGTCGTGCGGCTTCCCTTCTCCGGAACACCTCAATTCTCCGGCATTGATTCGACTGCTCGAGCATGCATGGGTCGTCTCGAACGTCGGTTCGTCAAGCAACCCGACGTCGCAGCTGCGTACTCCGCATTCATGCGCGAGTACATCGACCTCGGCCACATGGAAGTGGTCCCGGAGGACGAGACAAACACAAGACAATTCTATTATTTGCCCCACCACCCTGTCTTCAAGAAGGACAGCGGCAAGATTCGTGTCGTTTTCAACGGCTCGCAGAAGGACGCCAGGGGAGCTTCACTCAATTCCTTTCTTCATGCTGGTCCAAAGCTGCAAGAGGACCTATTGGTCGTGCTCCTGAGATGGTGTTTCTTCCGATACGTGTTCACCTGTGACGTGGTGAAGATGTTTCGACAAATGCTGGTTCACCCGGAGGACTTAAACTGGCAGCGCATCTGCTGGAGGTTTTCGCCCGGATCGCCGTTGCTTTCATACAGTTTACTCACGGTGATTTACGGTACGGCCTCTGCTCCCTTCCACGCTAACGCATGTCTTCTAGATCTTGCAGAAAAGGAAGCGGATCGCTTTCCACTTGGGTCTAAGTTGCTAAAAAAAAATCGCTATGTGGATGATTTTTTGGCGGGAGGAGACACGCTCGAAGAGACCGCAGCGGCTAAAACTGAACTTATTAGCATCCTATCTTCGGCAGGTATGACTGTGGATAAGTGGGCTGCCAGTCATGTCGATCTTCTGGGAGCAGCTGAGCCGCTTCAGCACAGGAAGTTGAGTGAGATCGGCACGGTTTCGACACTTGGCTTAAAATGGCTACCCCACTCGGATGTGTTCAATTTTGATGTGCGGCTTTCATCGTCACCCTCGGCAGTGACGAAACGCACGATTCTCTCTCAGGTTGCTACACTTTTCGACCCGGTGGGCTGGGTTTCTCCAGTGGTCATACAGGCCAAACTGCTGTTACAATGTCTGTGGCTTCAAGGAGCGGACTGGGACGCTCAAGTTACAGGCGAACTTAAACAATCCTGGATCACGTACCTGACAGAACTCATGGATCTCGAAGCCATAAGGATTCCACGTTGGCTGGGAACTGGCAGAACGATGGAGTGGCATCTTTACGGCTTTTGCGATGCGTCCGAACGCGCCTTTGCAGCCACCATCTACGTCGTAGTACCATCGACATCGTCATCTCGATTTCTTGTGGCCAAATCCAAGGTCGCACCCTTGAAGGTCATTAGCCTTCCCAAGCTCGAACTTTGTGGAGCGTCTCTTCTGACACGGGTGATCACCGCCATCCTGCCACAACTGGAGGTTCCACCGGCGCAAATTCATTGTTGGTGCGACTCTCAGGTAGTTTTGTCATGGCTACAATCGCATCCTTCTAAGTGGAAAACCTACGTGGCAACCAGAGTCAGTGAGATTACCACATCTCTACCAACCGCTACTTGGCGCCACGTCAAATCTGTTCACAATCCTGCGGACCTGGCTACGAGAGGGTGCTTGCCACGGCAGCTGCAGGGATCGGAAATCTGGTGGAAGGGTCCTCACTGGCTGACTCTTTCACAAGCCGAATGGCCTTCCAACTCTAAACCCGAAGCCAATGAGTTGGAATCACGCAATCGAGTCAATATTTGGCTGAATCAACTCGATTTTCCATTCTCAGATTGGCTGACTAAGTTCTCTTCTTTCGACAAGTTATGCACCATTCTTGCCTATGTACATCGCTGGCGGCTGAATTCGAAGCTGGAAAGATCTGATCGACGCACGGGGTTTTTGTCATCACAGGAACTATCCTTCGGTTCGATGACGCTTATCAGATTGGTGCAGATGGAGGCGTTTCCGGAAGAGTTTCAGCGTCTTGCCTTAAAAGGGGAAGTTCAATCTAGCAGTCCTCTTCGCAAACTCCTGCCCTTTGTCGACACTCAAGGCCTGATTCGCGTCGGCGGCAGACTTCAGAACTCCTTTCTCTCGGAATCCGAGAAGCATCCCATCATCCTCCCTAAGAATCATCACGTCACTATTCTCCTCATTCGAAAGGCTCACATTTCCACTCTTCATGGGGGTTACAGATTAGTACATAGTTATTTGTTGCAGAAATTTTGGATCCTGCGTGCTAACACCACGATCCGACGCGTCGTGCGGAGCTGTGTCACATGCACCCGTCACAATGCTATCACTCTCGAGCAGCAAATGACGCCGCTGCCAGCCATTCGAACGAAACCCGCCGTACCGTTTGCGCACTCTGGAGTTGACTTTGCCGGCTACTTTTGGCTGAAGGCCTCACCTGGCCGAGGGATGAAGACTTCCAAGGGATACGTCGCGGTATTCGTGTGCCTCGTCGTGAAGGCTGTCCACCTAGAAGTGGTCTCCGACCTAACGACGGACGCTTTTCTAGCTGCTTATCGGCGCTTTGTCGCTCGGCGCGGTCTCTGCCAAATCTTATACAGCGACAACGGCACGACCTTCAAGGGCAGCGAAGCCGAGCTGCACAGGCTCCTTTCTGAGACATCCGCCACCGGACAAGCTATGGCAGCTGCGGTAGTTTCCGACGGAGTGGAGTGGCGTTACATCCCTCCCCGCGCTCTAAACTTTGGGGGCATTTGGGAGTCCAACGTTAAATCTATGAAGCGCCATCTTTACAGAGTCATCGGCGACTCTAAGCTCACGTACGAGCAATTTTCGACGGTGCTGGCTAGCATAGAAGCCTGCCTCAACTCTCGACCAATCAGCGCACTCAGCTCTGATGCAACCGACGTCTCAGCACTGACACCCGGGCACTTTCTGATCGGGAGGCCTCTCGTCGCCTTTCCAGAGCCTTACACAGAGGTCAATCAACCTGGGCAACTATGTCTTGGCTGGCACCCTCTTCAGCTAATGCGAAACCACTTCTGGCGGCGATGGCGCTCGGAATACCTGTCTCAACTACAACAACGCACAAAATGGCTCAAGTCAAATCGAAAACTCCAGGTAGGAGACCTAGTCCTCTTCAAGGACAAGCTATCTCCTCCAACGAAATGGCCGTTGGCCAGAGTTCTACGTATTCATCCTGGAAGGGATGACTTGACAAGAGTTGCCACAATACGTTCGACAACAGGCTCTGAGAGTGTGCGACCTGTCAACAAACTTATTTTGCTGCCGGTGCACGAGGAAACAATTGTTAAGTTCGCTCAATTTGAGACGTTCATAGCGGGCGGAGCTCGCTAAATAGTGATCTATATTCGTAACTCACGAAACGTATCATAAACTTGTATCATATTGCATATTCCTGTAGAGTTAGTCTTAAGCTAGAAGGTACTTAATTCCTTCTACCTGTAATTTTCTTGAACTTACCTCTTGTTGTGCTCTTCTCTTGCTAAAATTTTTTGTGAATTTAATGTAAGAAAATTTGCATTGTATAGAATTATTTGTTTCTATCGCACTTATTATTGTAAGAAGAGTGTGCTCGCCACATTTGGACATTGTTATTTCTAAATAATTTTTCTTTATTTTCAAGTGCTTCGTGCCGAGAGTTGATATTTCGTCATTTTGTGTACGGTATACTAGTTTGTTTTTTTTTTTAGTTCGCTCTACTTTCTGTTATTCCGATCATCGATTAGAGATTCTTTTGCCCTTGTCGATTTGATCTCTCGAGTTTCATTACTTCGAGCGATGGCGGGCGGTATGTTCGCGCAGAATGCTGCCGCGAGTATAACATGTTTGTCGGTACACGCCGGCTGATTGCGCGATGCGATGATGCGAGCAATCATGAGTGCTTGTAGATGGCCCATTAAGACGGGCTGCCGAATTTCTGGTGTTGTCAGCTCGCTCACGCGTGTAGTCTACCAAATTCGGTAGTCAGTCTTGCCTTGTTCTTAGCCCGATCGAGTCGAATTATTATTTTATTCAGATGTTCACGCGAGTGTTATTCGCTCTCCCAGTCTTAATTTTCCTCGTTCCTCAGCTACCTACTATTAGACTTTGAGCCTTTGCAATTTTTAAACTCAAATGCAGCCGATTTTCCACAGGGGGAAACCGCGCATACACATTCAATTGTTCATCAATTGTATGACATTCAGCAACAAGAGTCAAACATACTTCTGCTTTCTTTTTAAGTCTATATAATATTTTATTCATGTCGTCAATATAATTATTTCTAACATTATTACACCAACGTACTATTTTCTCAGCTTCTAATTGTTTTTCGATATTACATTCAATATTTAATTTTTTCGAAATATTTTTAATGAATGTTATCAAAGAACCATTTTTTAATTTTATAGAATTTTTGCACCGAACATTTCTATATTTTTTAGTGATATTATTAGTAACATTGCAATTTTTTATGTTATGTTTATATTTCAATGTTTCATTCTTTTTTTCTCTTTCTTCTTTCTTTTTCTTATAATATTGTTTGTTATAATTCCATTTACGTTCTAATATTTTTTATCTACTTTCTTCCTTTTGCATCAATTTAGAATAACGTATGCGCTCTTGCGTGCATCGCATTGCAAAATTTTTATCATATTGTTGCCGCTTTTTAGCGCGATTATAATCTAAATTTTCTTTATATCTGCGCTTCTTTTTAGCACGATTATCTTCTACATTTTCTTCATATCTGCGCTTCTTTTTAGCGCGATTATCTTCTAATTTTTCCTTATATTTCTGTATCTTTTTAGCACGATTATATTCTAAATTTTGTTTATATGGATGTCGTTCGTAATGCGCATGATTTTTTAAGTAATCACATATATCTTGATTTTCTTTTTTGCAACTTTTTTTGTTATCAACAAAATTGTTAGTCAATGTAATATTATCATCTATATTTATTATCTCTTGGTTATCCTTGTTATTAATTTGATCAACAAAATTGTTCTTTAATGTATTTGATTTTTGTTCTATTTTATTTTGTCCTATTGTACGTGGAGGAGCTACTTTCTTTGGTTTTATTATTGCTAACGGAGATACTTTTTGAATAACTCCATATATTAAATCTTAAGGAAAATGCTCTATTACATTAGATTCCAAAATTTTTACTAAATGTGAACGCATTAAGCTATGATCATACTTTACTGTATCAGGCATGATATTAAATAGTAATGAAATTGCAAAAGCTATTGAAAAAACACCACAATCATTACCGTTTGGTTGTTGCTGCACAGTAGGAAATCGGACAGGCCGTTGATCAAAAGAATAAGTCGGAAATAATCGTCTTAAAAATTGTTCATGATTTTTATGCAACTTTTTTTTATTCAATGAATCATAAATAAATAAGTTTTGTGCATCATAATAACTGCATACCCAATGTCCATCTAATGCGCCAGGACCTGACGAACTATATAATATCTGTATATGTTCATTATTGTCAGGTATAGGTTGTATTTCATCAAGACATTGTAATAACAATGTTTCGACAGGTCTATAATTAGAATACCTTTCTAAAAGATGATGAAAATGTTTTATATGCAAATCTGTTAGCCATTCACCTTGAACAATAATATTTTTTTGTTCGGATGACAAAACTATTTTTGTCTCAGTTTTTATAATCATTTGATCTCGATATCTTTCATTTTGCATATCATTTTCTAAGTACATCTGTATACGTCCTTCATTCTCTTTATAATCTTTTTTATCAACTTGATCAATACGATTATTATTAATTAATGTTACATCTGCAATTTTGTCTAAATCTGCTGTTTTTTTGCATTTTTAACAAATCATTATTTAATTTCTTTAATTTACAAGGACGATTATACTCTTCCAATTGATTAAATTTCTTTTCATTTGTCTTATTTTGATGTATCATACGCTTACGAGTTGTTTCAGCTTCTTTTGCTTTTATTAATGCCAATGAAAGCACTTTTTGAACACCATATTTTGGATCTTGAGGAAAATGTTCGATTACATTAGATTCAAAAATTTTTATCAAATGTGAACGCATTAAGCTATGATCATACTTAACTTTTTCTGGTTTAATATTGAATAGCAACGAAATTGCAAAAGCTATAGCGAAAACACCGCAATCATTACTATTCGGTTGACATTGCACAGTTGGAAATTTGATAGGTCGTTTTTCAAAAGGATAAGTTAGAAATAATTGTCTTAAAAATTGTTCATAATCTCTGTGCAACTTTTTATTATTAAACGAATCATAAATAAATAAATTTTTTTTGTCATAATAGCTACATATCCAATGTCCATCTAATGCGTTTAGACCTGACGAACTAAATAATATTTGTATATGTTTTTTATATTCTGATGCACATTGTATTGTATCAAGAGAATACAATTTTTGTGTTTGCACAGGTCTATAATCTGAACAAGTTCTTAAAAGATGTGCAAAATGCTCCATATGTATATCATTTAACCATTCGCCTTGAGTAATAATACGTTTCTGATCAAATGACAGCGCTATTTGTTTTTCCATTTTTATAGGTATTTTTGCTTTATAATAAAATATTATATTATTATTTGCAAGAGCACAGCAATTGTTTTTTACAGGTGCACAGCAACCCTTCTTTTTATATCAAGTGTTTAAAGACGCACAGCTGTCACTCTTGAAGGTGCACAGCAACCCTTCTTTTTATATTAAGTGTTTAAAAACGCACTGCAGTCTTTCTTGAAGGTGCACAGCAACCCTTCTTTTTATATTAAGTGTTTAAAGACGCACTGCAGTCTTTCTTGAAAATGCACAGCAACCCTTCTTTTTATATCAAGTGTTTAAAGACGCACAGCAGTCTTTCTTGAAGGTGCACAGCAACCCTTCTTTTATAAGTGCACAGCAACTCTTATAAAGGTACACAGCAACCCTTCTTTTTATAAGTGCACAGCAACTCTTATATATCTTTCTTGAAGGTGCACAGCAACCCTTCTTTTTATAAGTGCACAGCAACTCTTATATATAAAAAGAAATATACCTACTTAAACCTAAACTCCTCTTCTGGAACGTTCTGATTTGGAAATCTAAAAATCTACAAAATAAACATATAATGATGGTTAGACAATCTTTTATTTCAATTTTCAACGTTACAGTAATAATATGAAAAAGAATTAATAAATTGAACTATTTTCTATTTTTTAAATTTTAAGTACCTTAATACTAATTAAAAGTTCTATTTCTTTTTCCTTTTGTTCGTCCTCTTCTCCTGTGTCTGGCTCTCTCTCAATCTTTCTCCCTCGTTTTTTTTCTTCTTCTTTCTCTTTCTTCAATAATCAGTATCTGTAATAAAAATTAATTTAAGCCACAAATAGTAAAATGAACATATATTGTTGTATTTAATACAATAAATTTTTAAATCTTAAAAAAAGGCAGGAAATTAGGTAACACGTTTCAGCACTTCATATTAGGCCATCTTTAATGTACAGTTTAGTTGTTCAATTCAGTCATGATGTTGCTTCACATATATATTGCTTCACATATTAGACCATATCGTCACTATCATATTTAATATGTAAAGCAATATTATGACTGAATTGAACAACTAAACTGTATACTGAAGATGACCTAATATGAAGAACCGAAACATATGTTAACCAAGAATAATAAACTTAAATTACAAATAAACAACTAAAACATACCTTAGGTAATATACTGATGCAGTTTTTTTTCTTCTTTTTTCTATAAAAACGCCGCAAAAATCCACTCCTTCACCGTAAATACAAAATAATACGACATTTTATATCAACTGTCAGTCGACAGCCATAGTCACATTTATAAATGACTTACAAACTGTGTTACGCTTCCAAAGGATTCAATTGGTGTTTTCCGTAAACCAATCTCGTTTATAATGGCAGTTGACAAATCGCAATGCAGCATTTCCATTTTTTACTATGACAGTGATGCAAATCTTAGGCCGCTAGCACAATCGGTGCTCTTAATGGTGGGGATCGCAGTGAAAATTACAAAAGTGAACAAACTTACTAGTTATTGACCAATAAGATCATGAATATTTTAGTAAATTTGTTCACTTTTGTAATTTTTACTTTATTTCATGCTATTTCATGCTACACAATCGACCCCCTGAATACATCAATTATCTTTTTCGAACTTCTGAGCAGCGGCGAGAAACATGGTCATGACCCCCACCACCAATGGCGCTAGTGGACACGACCCCTACCTCCAATGGCGCTAGCGACCTAAAACTTGCATTTTGTCACTACTAACAATGATAAACGCCATAAGAGGGCGTGGTTAACAACAATTAAGTGAAACCAAAACGCCATAAGAGGGCATGGCTAACATTAAGTGAAACGTGAAACCAATATGTCGCCGCATCAAGTGAAACGAAGAATACGCAGAGAGAAAAAAAAAGTAAGTACGAGAAAAAAATTATTTAGTATAATAATTATTTAGTATAATATAAAAAATATTTTTATTTTTACAGAAATGAGCGAAATAAAGAAAAATACTCCCAATGCAGCGACTTCTACTAAAAATGCAGAAATCGCTGCATTAAAAGAAGAATTTAGACATTTAAAAGAAAAATATGGCGATAGCCAAGGGCAATTAGATGGAATGCCATCCCTGCCACCGGGGTCACCGCCGCTGTCATCATCGAAACCACCGCCGCCATCGGGGCCACCGCCGCCATCGGGGCCACCGCCGCCATCGGGGCCATTGCCGTCATCGGGGCCACCGCCGCAAAAGTATTTTTTACAGTTACCAACACTATTGCAGCAGCCGCCGCCGCCGCCGCCGCTGCCACCAGCATCAGCATCACCTTCACCAGTGGTAGATACATCGTATCTACCACCATATATCGTGAAAGGTAATTAACAAAAAATTATATAAAAATATCCGTTTAAAAAAATATAACTAATATTTTAATATTCTTTTCAGAGATCAAGAATTGGCAGCGGCAGCAGCAGCAACAATGGCAGTGGCAGCAAATGGGAGTGGAACAAAATTACATGCCAGTTCTACGTAAGTTTTATTTTTTATTTTTTACCTCTGAAAACTAAAGAAACTAAAGAATTATATTTTTATATTTGTTTTTTGTTGTTACAGCACCACGGTGGAGTAAAATAGGAGGAGGAAATCGCGGTCACCGAGGAGGTCGCGGTGGAAATCGCGGTGGAAATCGCGGTGGATATCGCGGTGGAAGTGGACATCGGCCGGTCCACTTCCATTTTTAAAACTACTGTCCTCGTTGTTGGTTTCGAATATCTCTGGTACTTTAGAATGTAGCGAGAGATGCGTGTTCTTGTTCGCAAAAATACTTGCTCAATGTCCGCGAGAACTCGTGGACTTTTTTTTTTTATTCTCAGCAAGAACCAACACCATTATCGATAAGAATGTAATTTGCTGTGCCTCGCATTATCATAATTATTGTATTATTTATAATTTTTTAAATATTTATGTTACTATTCCTTTGATCGAAATTGGCTAGCTTATATAGATCGGTTTTCCGTTAACCATTTGCACAGAATGGTCGCTTACTTACATCGCTTAACGCTATAATTATGATTTTAAATATTTATGTTACTATTCTTTTGCTCGAAATTGGCTAGCTTATATAGATCGGTTTTCCGTTAACCATTTGCACAGAATGATCGCTTACTTACATCGCTTAACGCTATAATTATGATATATTACGATATTATAATATTCTCTTAATCATTCGTTGATTTATCAGACTGCAGTTATGATCAATACAAACTTGTGTGATTTAAGTTCAAGCATCTTCGTGAAAAATACAAAATGACAAATGGCTGTATGACTGTGGTTTTAGCATTTACACTTCATTTGATATTGGCCCTGCATATTTCCCTTAGAATTATAATACCTTTTTACCATGATAATAGCAAATAAATAATTGTAAAACATTTCTACGTTACATTATAGAACTCGATTTTGAGCATCGGTGATTTCTCTCGCAGATGCTCTCCAGCATATGACATTTGTATGACATATCGCGTAAGAGTTTCAGTATCTGTCTTGTAATTTTGAAATGTAAACTAATACTTAGAAAAATAATTATTCGCACTTTACTTATCTTTAAACATTAGACAAACAAAAATATATCAAAACATTAAAACGTGTTTTAGCAATTTAAAAAAATGATGAAGTCTGAGTAATGAAAACTTGCGAGCAAACCACGCAACAGTCATTTGCGTACTATTTTCTATAAAAATAACATTGAAACACGAGTCACGAGTTCGTATATATTAGAAGCGAATGTAATTGGCCGTGTAATCCGTATGATTTTACATTGTAGTTTGTAGTAAAAAATATGTCCCAGGAACATCCTCCACAATTGTGTGTGCTTCACGACCAACTGTGAGTCTTTTTCAGAGAACATTTTCACTACGGTGCTCAATCTTTTAGTCTCAGAGGAAGACCTAAAAAAATTACATTATTACATACCTAAAAAAATTATATTATTACATATTTAATAAAAAAACTAAAATTAATTCAATATTACCATAATTTGTACATCAATCAATATATAATCACTAGCAACACTACGGTGCTCAATCTTTCAGTCTCGGAGGAAGACCTAAAAAAATTACATTATTACATATTTAATAAAAAAACTAAAATTAATTCAATATTACCATAATTTGTATATCAATATATAATACATTTAATGCCTGCGTTCAGCAAAAGGAACAACAAATTTTGCAGTATATCATATGTCACTTTATATTTATCAACATGATATACCACACTGCAAATTTGTTGTTTCTTTCTGCTGAACGCATTCATTAAATTATATGTTTATATATCTTATTTTATAATATTTTTAATAACCGTTTTAATATATATAGCCAATAGAGCAAGAGCTGGATCGATTTGCTCAAAAATTCCTTTTATTTATAAAATTCTACAGACGTTTCGGCCAAGGTACGTGGCCATCTTCAGTGTAATACAAATTATAAAACTTAGTACATGATTAGAGAAGCTTTGGTACTATTTTTGACTAAGGAAACGCATCCTGTTAAAGTGAAAAAACCAAAATTAGGGGTATTCTCACGGCTCAAACAAGTTGTAGAAAAAAAATTATATAAATACCTCTGATAAACGTGTAGTACAATGTGGTTAGTAAAGTTATATACGTGTGAAGCCACGGACCGTCTAACTTGCAAAATTAGAAAAAATAAACCAGATTGAAAGCAATTATAAAAAATTAGATAAAACAAAGATATGAAACCATAAAAAAATTAAAAATAAAAATAAATTAATTTTGAATATCAATACCTTAAGGCGATGCTGGAGTAGTACTGTTTTACCGACGAAAAATTAATTTCGTAGTTTAAGAAAATTTTTTTATTGCATGTATAGAATTACAAATCCTTTTAGGTGATTAAAGTATACATGCTAAAGAATCGGCTGGTATAACATTTAAAACAAAAAACAGAAAAAAATTTGGAAATTTTACCGACAAGCTGTCGGTGCATACAAATATTTGTTTAATATAAAAATTATACAGCTTGCAGGTGCAAAATTAACATTCCGGCCGAAAGAGAATATATCAAAGATTAATAGGGAACTGTTAGAATTGAGTTCAGAGATGTAGTCTAAAAATGTTTCCTGAATTAGAATTTATGCAAAGCATGCGTGCAATATAGACGATAATGAGGTAAAAAAGGGCAATAGATTAGTTCCGGGATTTTGGGATAGAGGCGCTATACAGTTCTCAGTGTCATAAAGTAGTATATGTATATATTAGGTTAGTTATGTGTCTACACACACATTTACCCGTCATTTAGTACATTTTAGTTTATTATATACATATATATTATACATATATTATACGGATAAATGTGTGTGTGGACACATAACTAACCTAATATGTACATATGCTATTTCTCTCTCTTTCTCTCTCTCTCTCTCTCTCTCTCTTTCTCTCTCTCTCTTTCTCTATATATATATATATAGAGGTTTGTGTTACGAAGAAAAATGATTTTATACGTTCAATTTGTACAGTTTTCATTGCACTGTACCTTATACACAATATTATACACAATATATATATATAGAGAGAGAGAGAGAGAGAAAGAGAGATTGTAAAATAATATTGTGTATAAGATACAGTGCACTTTTAAATTGAACAATATAAATTATATATAGAGAATTTATATAGATACATATTTGATATATATATAATTAATGTTATTCAATGTTATTTTACAAATGTCATTGTAGTCAATGAATCATTTATTTCTTGTATATAGAATAAATATGTTGAGATTTTAATGTAGAGATATGATTCAATTAAATATTGTGTAAGATACAGTGAAAGAAAAACTGTACTAATTGAACACATTATAAAAGCATTCCTATTCGTAAAAATAGAACTATTTTTAAAATTTTTACATATTATGATTGTATTAACATTAAACATTTCAAAATCATAGAATAATTTACACAATATTAATTTAACCATATCTGTACATTAAAATCTCTACATATTTATTTCATATACAAGAAATGCATGACTCATTGACATTTATACAATGACATTTGTAAAATAACATTGACTAACACATTACAAAACTTTGAAACAAGTTTATAGGAATTTATGGGGGCTTATAGGATAATAAGATACAACATTTTTGCAGAAATAGAATTGTTTTATTCTAATTCTAAATTTCCATTAAATTTCCATTATACATAACGTATAAAAAAATTTTTATAATACATTTTTTTCATATAAATAATACAATAATAGTCCGAGTAAGAGTTATACATATAATAAATGAAATAAAATACATGGCACATGTATCGCACATTTGAACAAAAAATACAAAACTATATAATGCTTATCGTCTCAGTTTCTTTTTCAAAACATTGCATGTTTTCATAAAAATACTAATTACACGTCAAATCTCTTTTCAATCGCATCACATTTTGCGTTGTGTCTAATACATCTTATGTTTGCTGCGAATAAACTAAAATCACAGAAATAGTGTAAAAAATCATTACAATAAACCAATATTGTAATTAATGATAATTGACCAAAGTTTATAACACAAAATGTGATGCGATTGAAAAGAGATTTTGTTATACATATAATAAACGAAATAAAATACATCGCACATGTATCGCACATTTCAACAAAAAATACAAAACTATATAATGCTTATCGTTTCAGTTTCTTTTTCAAAACATTGCATGTTTTCATAAAAATATTACACGTCAAATCTCTTTTCAATCGCATCACATTTTGCGTTGTGTCTAATACATCTTATGTTTGCTGCGAATAAACTAAAATCACAGAAATAGTGCAAAAAATCATTACAATAAACCAATATTGTAATTAATGATAATTGACCAAAGTTTATAACACAAAATGTGATGCGATTGAAAAGAGATTTTGTTATACATATAATAAACGAAATAAAATACATCGCACATGTATCGCACATTTCAACAAAAAATACAAAATTATACGCTTATCGTTTCAGTTTCTTTTTTAAAACATTGCATGTTTTCATAAAAATACTAATTACACATCTATTTTTTATCGCATCACATTTTGCGTTGTGTCTAATTATCTTATGTTTCCTGCGAATAAACTAAAATCACAGAAATAGTGCAAAAAATCATTACAATAAACCAATATTGTAATTAATGATAATTGACCAAAGTTTATAACACAAAATGTGATGCGATTGAAAAGAGATTTTGTTATATTATACATATAATAAATGAAATAAAATACATCGCACATGTATCGCACATTTCAACAAAAAATACAAAACTATATAATGCTTATCGTTTCAGTTTCTTTTTCAAAACATTGCATGTTTTCATAAAAATATTACACGTCAAATCTCTTTTCAATCGCATCACATTTTGCGTTGTGTCTAATATATCTTATGTTTGCTGCGAATAAACTAAAATCACAGAAATAGCGCAAAATATAATTACAATAAACCAATATTGTAATTAATGATAATTGACCGAAGTTTACAACGCAAAATGTGATGTGAAATAACGAAATACGAAATAGAATACGAATAGAATAGAACAAAATTACCAATAATATCCATATGGATTGTACGCCGAAGGCTGGTGGTATGGTGCACCGTACGATGGTGGGCCCGGCGGTGGATACGATGGTGGGCCCGGCGGTAGATACGATGGTGGTCCCGGCGGTGGATATCGTGGTGGCCACGGAGGAATACATGGTGACGCAATACTGTACGCTGGAGCGTGTGTGGAGTATGTCGTAACATACGGCGGAGCGCACGAAATATGCCATTGAGGTGGTGATGGTGCTGCTGGTGGTGGTGGTGGTGGTGTCCTGCCTTGTGTCCTCTTCTGCACCGTGCGCAATTTCTTCCTTATAATGTTGTGAATCCGCTGCAAACAGAAGAAAATATTATATTTAAAAACACATATAATATTAAATTTAACATTTTATATAATTAATTGTGCATGCAAGCACATACACGCACATACACTCGCGAATACGCATGCACGGACATACACGCACATACACTCGCGAATACGCATGCACACACATACACTCGCGAATACGCATGCACGGACATACACGCACATACACTCGCGAATACGCATGCACGGACATACACGCACATACACTCGCGAATACGCATGCACGCACATACACTCGCGAATACGCATGCACGGACATACACGCACATACACTCGCGAATACGCATGCACGCACATACACTCGCGAATACACATGCACGCACATTCATTCACACAGATGCTACAATTTAATTTTATTACTTACTTTATTTAATGCGTTTAATTTTCCATGCGGTTGATTCCCCTGCACGGGCTGTAGCACGTTGACGGATGCTTGGACGGGCGCGTGGACTGGCGCCTGGACGGGCGCTTGGACGGGCGCCTGGACGGGCGCTTAGACGGGCGCCTGGACGGGCGCTTGGACGGGCGCCTGGACGGGCGCCTGGACGGGCGCCTGGACGGGCGCCTGGACGGGCGCTTGGACGGGCGCCTGGACGGGCGCGTGGACGGGCGCGTGGACTGGCGCCTGGACGGGCGCTTGGACGGGCGCGTGGACGGGCGCTTGGACGGGCGCCTGGACGGGCGCGTGGACGGGCGCGTGGACTGGCGCCTGGACGGGCGCTTGGACGGGCGCCTGAACGGGCGCGTGGACAGGCACGTGGCCGGGCACGTAGTTCGGTACCGATGAACGTACCGAACTACGTGCCGGCGATGGTACTTGGCCTTCACTTCTGACTGCAACAATAAAAAAGATATATTAATAATTTCACTTATTACAATTATGTTATACATAATATAAATACAGATATAAGAATACTTACTTTTGCGAGTTCGTTTCTCCATAGCGTCGTCACAGAAAGCACAGAAAGAACTGACAATGAGCGGGAAGACCACGCTAGCAGCACCGTGGTAGGGGAAGCACGCAACAAGCGAGAATCGCTGACGTCACACGTCCGTGTGCGTCCGACCGACGGGTGTGTAGAAGCGAGCATACATCTATCTCGCTTCCACCGAAGCTTCTAAACACGAGCCGACAACAGCGTACGATAAATGCTAAAAAGCAAGCGTATCTAAGGTGAGTGGGCCGAGTAGCTAGAATATTAGAGATCCCGTATTTTATATCTTCTTTTGAAATGTTACAAACAAATGCGAAAAAAAGTTGCAAGAAGCACGTTTCGGACACGGAATCTCTAATATTGTACCTACTCTGCCCACTCACCTTAGAAACGCTTGCTTCTTAGCATTTATCGCTGTTGTCGGCTCGTGTTTAGAAGCTTCGATGGAAACGAGACAGATGTATGCTCGCTTCTACACACCCGTCGGCTGAGCGCACACGGACGCGTGACGTAAGCGATTCTCGCCTGTGTGCGTGCCTTTCCTACCGCGAACGGTACTCTCGATGCTCTCGATGTAGTACTTGAGATCACTGCATTGATTTTGATGATTGCATTATTGTTACATACACACGACTTCAATAAATGTCTGTGTATAAATTAATTTCACAAATTCACAACACTGACGTTCCGCGTAGGCTGTTTGATTTTTAATAAATTGAAAATAATATATAATAATTGTACATTATTTTGCATATTGGCTGCTAATTGCAAGTACTTCGTAGAAGCGAATTAATTTGAATAGCTTAGCAAAAGTAAATTTTCTGTATTACAATCAAGCAAAAATGAGATTAAAAAATGAAGTACATAACATTTTTTAGCGTAATTATCTGCTCGCGATCTTACTTGCAACATCTTTTATAATTTTTTACTCGCTCGCTCTCATTCTTTTTTCTTTCGCATGTTTACTCTTGCACGTTTATTAAATAATTCTTGTTCTTTCGCTTCTTCGCATTATTTTACCCGACGTTTAGATAAATACTTGCCATAGTAATATAAGAGAAATAACGGGAGCGAACATGTAAAAAAATATAAAATATGTGTGGATAGAGCAAAGGAGATGACCACGCAAAAGAAATGTTAGGTACATAATTTTTTAAACTCACCATTTATTTATTGAAACAAAAAAATTTAATAATGAATATTGCAAAGCTATTAAAAAAATTTGTATTAACAGAAGTACTTGCAATCAATTAGCAACTAATTTACAATATATCGTATAATATAATTATTTCATATTATTATTAAATTTGTAGCGTTTTTTAAACAAATTAAATGACAATGTTTTCTTGCGTAAAAATATGAGAGCAAGTAACATTTGAGTCGCGTTTTCATTTTTGGGGCACGGCACAATCCTGTACACTACTGAATTTAAAAACAGTAGAACGGATAAACATGTGTTGTGCTTGCACAGCGTGAGTGGTCGCAACCGATTATCTTTACGCTGTCGAAAGTGTATATCTTGCGATACAGATATCTTCTGTGTGTGTGATTTGTGATTTGACATTTAACAAATATACAAGATGGGAAGATATTTGCAGAGAGGCAAATTATTTCTTTCCTCGCACAGACACTCATCAAAGAAAATAAATAGAAAAAGGTAACGTTATTATGTATTATGATTTATAAGAATTGCTTCAGCATCAATTAATACTTCATATCAATGACTACAAAGTTTGAAAGAAACAAAAAAAATTTTATTAATTATTTATTTCTCAATTTTTATGAAAAAACGATTCTGGAGCAATTTCGAAATTTATATTGCAAATATGTTTGTTATTACAATGTGTCAAAGCTTCAGAGTTAAAATTTATGTGATTTTTGTTTTATAAATTTTGAAACATACATATATATTTAACAGCTGCTTGAGGCTATCTTCAATGAGATAGATAATAGTAAAAATACAATGTTCATATAATAAATTAAGAGAAAGCCAACTCTACCTTCAAACATGTCAGTTGACAGGCAAATAATTACAAAATAATATATAAAATTTTTTGTTATAATATGATATCAATTTTACTATTGTTCATGAAATAGAAGATGAATAACAAGTTTTGCCTCTGAAGTCTTGAAATACTGTTACTAACATTATTAATTTTTTCAGCCATAATTGCATTTTTAGTGCATGTTCTTCTAACAGATATTGAATTATTTTCGAAATGGTATATCATTTTTATGAATCCAATTTTTCTGCAATATTTAGCGCGGAATTATTGTTTTCTGTCCTGAAATGTATATGTGTAAACATAAACATGTAAGATTAGAAAAGTAAAATCATTGAAAACTTTTCTGAATTAGAATTGATATAATAAAATATCTAATAATTTTATTATACCATTTTAAACATGTCTCAATATCGGTTACAAAAACATGCAGTAATTAATGTATTTCAAAATTGAATTTACAGGATGTCTCATTAGAATTATTGCATGGAAATATCTTGTACATGACACATTTTCGTGGAAAAATGTTTTATATAAAAGTTGTTTGGTTCGAGGGGGGAAAAAAGATGGTGATATTAATTTAAGCTTTTATGGAGGCGCTTCGGGGAGATTTATCTTGATTTTTTTTTAATGGAACCACAAAAATTTTGTAGACTATGAAGTATGTCATTAAATATTCATTTTTCAATAATCTTACCCAAACAATTTTATGTAAAAAAAAAGGAGATAAATCAATTGGTGTAGAAAAAACAGTTCTGTAAAAAAAAATTTGTAACAGAAATAAAAATTAAAAAAAAAAAATTTTTTTTTTACATTAATTGATCTCTCTTTTTATTTTGTGCATAAGTGTTTAGGTAAGATTATTGAAAAATAAATATTGAACGACATATTTCATAGTTTATGTAAAATTATGTCAAATTAAGATAAAAATATATGAATTATTCAATTTTTAGCCATCCTTTCCTTCAAACTTTTTACATCGAATTTTGCAAGGATTCTATTAATATTAACAAATTTGAGTGGTTCCATTACAAAAAAATAAAAATGACCTTCAAATATCCAAAGCGCATTTATCCAAAGCTAAATTATTATCTCTTTTTTCCCCCTTGCAATGAAACGTCTTTTATATGAAACTTTTTTTACGAAAATGTGTCTACATGATATTTCGACGCAAACTTTTACATATGACACCCTGTATTAAACAACTTTAAAAAAATAAAAAGAATTCAATATGACTGAATATTTAAATTACTTATACAAATTTCGACTTATATTTGAAAATAAAGTTTTTTCATGTTCATATTTAAAGTTTTATAAATGTAATATTATTTTATCTTACAAATTAATGTTTTATTAAGATGTACAGTTTTGTTATGTTTATATTACTGAAAATATTTTTTATATAGCTATTAAAAAATAGGATGTGTAATATACATGAAAGCAATCTTTTCTTTTATATTTTTTAGAACAGAAAAATTTACACATACACATAGATTGACTTGCGTTGTGTAAATAATTTTTTTCAGTACTTTGTAGTATTTTGTAGTGTTAATTAAAATATGTATAGCCAGAGGCGGTTTTCTCGTGGACTGGCAATATGGAATAAGACAAGCCAGAGGCGGTTTTCTCGTGGACTGGCAATAGAAAATAAGACAAGCCAGAGGCGGTTTTCTCGTGGACTGGCAATATGGAATAAGACAAGCCAGAGGCGGTTTTCTCGTGGACTGGCAATAGAAAATAAGACAAGCCAGAGGCGGTTTTCTCGTGGACTGGCAATATGGAATAAGACAAGCCAGAGGCGGTTTTCTCGTGGACTGGCAATAGAAAATAAGACAAGCCAGAGGCGGTTTTCTCGTGGACTGGCAATATGGAATAAGACAAGCCAGAGGCGGTTTTCTCGTGGACTGGCAATAGAAAATAAGACAAGCCAGAGGCGGTTTTCTCGTGGACTGGCTGTATTATAAATATAATTTATTACATAATATATTATATAATGTATAAAAATGGAAAAGTGATTGTTTGCATGCTTATAATTAGAAAAAATATATTAAGTTACAGATGCCTATCTGACTATATATATAGGTACTATGTGTTATTATATTAAAAAAAAGAAAAGACTGCTTTCATTATTTTAACAATAATATTACAAGATATATCTTTTTAAAGTATATTTGCGTGTAGTATTAGATTGATTTATTAAAAATTTATGTTTTATATATATATATTTATGATTAATTTTATTTTGCAGGCGTGAAATGCTGAAAATGCAGAAAAACGCACAAAAAGAAGAAGGCACGCTTACTACTGGTATTGACGAATCATCACGTGAGGAATTACACGTGACAGATTCAAAAGTCAGTACCGAAGTAGTGCAGTGCCTGGAAAAAGAAAAAGGTACGTATAATCAAAATGTCGATTTAGGCGAAGATGACAGTTTTGTTATCGACGACAAGGGTGTTTCTGATGCATATGCTATCAAAGAAAGCATGCCCGAAGGTCGTCGCATTGTCGACATTTCTTTTATGTGGAATGAAATCCACAGAGTATTTGATAATCATGCGCGAGGAATTGAGTGCCAATTTAAAGATTGGAAACTCATAAATTCTCGTCGCCGTGGATTACTGACGCAATTGTTCTTCAAGTGCCAAATGTGCAACTATGAAGCCAACATATGGTCAGAACCCACAGAACCTGAAAAGTTGGATATAAATAAAGCTGCTGTAGCTTCAACTATAACAGTTGGGAATGGTTATGCCCAACTGGAAGAGTTCTGTGCGGGTATAAATATTTCTTGCATGTCTGAAAAGACTTATATAAAATATCGAGAAAATCTAGTCGATGATTTTCAAAAAACAGCCATGGAAAGTATGAAAATGGCAGGCGAGCTTGAAAAACAACTCGCTCTGGAAAGGAATGAAACAATAAATGGCATTCCGTACATAACAGTTGTAGCGGATGGTAGTTGGTTAAAGAGATCGTACGGCAACGCCTACGATTCACTTTCCGGTGTTGGTGCTATAATTGGTTATCGCACAAGGAAAGTCCTCTTTATTGGTATCCGCAATAAATTTTGTACGGTGTGTGACATGGCGGAGCGAAATGGTCTGAAGCCAAATAATCATAAATGCTACAAAAATTTTGACCGTAATGCTAGCTCTACACGTATGGAAAGCGACGCCATTGTAGAGGGTTTTCAAAGTAGCTTTGAAATGCATGGATTGATATACCAAACAGTTATTGCTGATGGCGACAGCAGTGTATATCACTCCATAAAAAATAATGCACCGTATTGCGAACAAATGGTGACTGTAAAAAAAATAGAATGCACCAATCATTTGCTTCGCAATTTATGCAAAAAGCTGAAAGCTGTTGCAGAGACAGTTCAGCCAAAACAGCAAAGAAAACGTGGCTTTGTTGAGCTACGAAATGTTGTAAAAAACAACATTTTAAAAATACGGAAAGAAGTATTACAGGCAGCTACTCTGCGAAGGGCAGAAAAAGTACCTCACCATAGCAAAGCTACGGAATTACAAAAAGATATTTTGAACATTCCTAGCCATATTTTTGGTGAGCATAAAAGATGTAAAGAACGCGGCCGTATATGCGACGAAAACCGTGAGAAAATACAAAATTATGTACCGCATTTGAAATTCCACGGTTTATATCAGAAAATTGAGAGTGCTGTTATGTACTTGAGCGCTTATTCAGATAGTTTGTTGTTAAATTTAACAAACAATCCTGCAGAATCGTTTAATTCTATAATCTGCAAAGAAATAGGTGGAAAGCGCATAAATTTTGGCCTACGAGGTTCTTACAATGCTAGAATTGCGGGTGCTGTTGTACAGCATAATACTCGAGAAGTACTAACGCAAGTGTATGAAAGCATGAAAAAGGATGTTCCTCTAGTTGTTGAAAATTTAGAAAAACGACGACAAATTAAAGTTTCGAAAACTAGAGAGTCTAGAGAAATGCATGACAAGCCCAAAAAATTTAAACGAGAGGCTGGGACAGATTGTTATTATGGCCCACAATCTCAAAAGCCAGATCTTCCGTCTGACCTATACCAACAACTTGAAGAAAATTATATAGAAAAGTTGGTAGAAAACGCGGAAAGGAGGCAAGAAATTGAACTAGAGACAAGAGAGCAAAGTGAATGTCAACTATGGCATTCATTGAGGCGTGATATGCTAACAGCATCCAATTTTGGAACCGTGTGTCGCATGAGACCAACAACGTCTTGTGCATCAACTATAAAAAGCATTTTGTATCCTCCACACATTGACACTGCAGCCATGAAATATGGTCGCGATAGGGAGGAAATCGCCAGAATAGAGTTGGCTGCAAAATTGAATAAAAAAATTGAACCATGCGGATTATTCATTGATTATGAAAATCCATGCTTGGGCGCTACTCCCGATGGACTTATTGATGAAGATGGTCTGGTGGAGATTAAATGTCCTCAATCAGCTGAGAATTTAACAGCTGATGAGGCTGTACAAAAATTGCCTCTATTAAAAGCTATATTTGAAAAAAAAGATAATGATAAAATGAATCGGAATCACCGATTCTTTTATCAAGTTCAAGGGCAATTAAACATAACACAGCGAAACTATTGCATATTTGCAATATGGACCCCCAAAAGCTTAAAAATTGTCGTTGTTAATAGAGACAATGACTTTTGGGAAACTAAAATGCTGCCTTTCCTGACACGTTTCTATTATGACTGTATGCTTCCAGAAATCTTGGATAGCCGTCATAACAGGCATATGCCTATTAGAAACCCACAATATATTATAGATGCTCAAGAGAAAGCATTTAAAACAAAAGTCTGCTACGAACTAAGTGTACAACAAAATAAAGTGCAAGACAGAAAAATTGTACAAGATAAAAAACTGAACGTTTTGTCAACAGACGCGACAAACGTTACTGCTGTTCTGAATGCAGAACAAGATAGCGATTGCATCATAGTCAGTTGTTCAAAAAAGAAAAGAAATTTGACTAAAGATGAAATAGCAAAACGTAAAAAAGTTTTAGATGATACAATTGTTCCTCTTTCTTTGGTGAGAGAGAATGTTCTGCCTGTACAGAATCAATTAAACGATGAATCGTTAGATACATTCTTACGCATCGTTACAGAAACTTCTTCTTTCAAAACGCAAAGCGTTCAGTACTTGCAATTCCCAGATATAATAACAGCCAGTGATAGCGATAAAAGCTTACAAATTATTGGAGGGAATTGCACTAATCATTGGCGATGTATTTTCTTTGACGGGTCCAAACTGCATGTGTATGACAGCTTACCCGGTTGCACATACGAAAAATTGGCAAAGATGGAGAAAGATTATATTCGCAAACGTTATCCAAGAATAAACGTAAGCGATATAATATTCGAAAAAGTCCAATCACAACCGGACGGCACAAGTTGCGGAATTTATGCAGCTGCTTTCGCTACAGCTGTAGCCTTAGGAAGAAATCCTACTGAGGAAAAATATTCTAATGACGTTCAGCGCATGAGACGTCATTTTATTACTATAATAGAAAGTAATAAATTGTTTCTATTTCCGCAACAATAAACGGTTTTTTGCGCCTACAGCCATTTAAAAAAATTTATTTTAAAATAAATGACTTTGATTTCGCTAATACTTTATGTATGCTTTCATCGTTATCACTCGCACTTTTTCTTTTCACAAAAGAAGTGCATAATTATTCACACGCTACGTGTGCAAAATCGGAGAGACAAAAAGCATTTATTGGTTGTGTCTCACGAGAATGGGCGGTGGACGGGGCCCATTCTATATTATTAACATTTATGACAAATATTAATAAAGCCAGAGGCGATGTAACGTGAACTGACTTTTTTTTATAAATACGTATTTCGTAATTCATTTGCTACACTGATCTATAAGTGATGTGGAGTAATTTGTAAACAAATATTCGCACATATTTTTCTTGGACTCAAATTCCATCACAAGGCTCCAATGTACGAAACGAAATAGACATATACAATGTGTAATAAATATAAAGTAAAAATGAAAATATAACATTTGACACATATAATAATATAGACTATATATTATATATAATTAATGTCGCTTTCCTTATTTTTATCCTTATATAATTAATTCAAAGTTAATTATTATTTATTGAGTATACAGATATTGAACATAATTATCTTTATTTTGTATTTTATAGAATAATGATAAAAGTGTTTTACATATCTTATATTTTATATATATACTGAATACATTTTTTGAATATTGTAATATGCATTTATCGTTTCAGTCATTATGCTATGAAATCCAAAATAAAGATAATTACATATTTGTGCAATATGTGTGTATACGTTTAAATTAATTAATTATTTAATTAATTTATATACTTATTTATTTTGTACTTATTACATAAGGAAAAAAGGAAAGAATAACTTTCTTTTTTTAGTGATATGTACAGTATTATGTGTGTGTACTGTACATATAACTAAAAAAAAGAAAGTTATTTCCTTTTTTTCCTTATGTAATAAGTACAAAATAAATAAGTATATAAATTAATTAAATAATTAATTAATTTAAACGTATACACACATATTGCACAAATATGTAGTTATCTTTATTTTGGATTTCATAGCATAATGACTGAAACAATAAATGCATATTACAATATTCAAAAAATGTATTCAGTATATATATAAAATATAAGATATGTAAAACACTTTTATCATTATTCTATAAAATACAAAATAAAGATAATTATGTTCAATATCTGTATACTCAATAAATAATAATTAACTTTGTATTAATTATATAAGGATAAAAATAAGAAAAGTATAAGACATTTTTCTTCAGTGATATATATAGTATTATATGTATATTTTTCATTTATTATTTTGTCATATTTAGTTTGTATTTATTTGACACCTTGTATACGCCTATGTTTTCTCGGACATTATATTGCAGCCTTGCGACGAAATTTCAGTCGAGGAAACAAGCGCAAGCATCGTTTGTTTACAAACTTCCGATGACACACGTACACAGACCACACGTCAGTGTAGTGAGTTACCACTACAAACAAATGCGTACACACGGACCTACGCGGCGTAGGCTACGCCGATAATGTCGCTTCATTTTTAGTACCATCGAAATGATGGCGCTTTCGCGTCGGAGTTCGGCTGCCACTCCAGCATCCCCTTAACGGTTCGTCACTACTATGTAAAAGCAATTAAAACTGTGACATGTGTCCACGGATGTGAGTGGAACTCGACTGGTAAGGATGTAGGATGGAAAGGAAAGAGGGGATAGGTAAACGAAAACTACAGGGTGGGGAATTTTTTGAGTATTGGAAGATATGTATCCGGTAATGATTCTGTGTCCTCCTGTTTGTTCAGTCCTGTATTCTGTCTTTTTATATGTAGCATTTCGGAAGTTAATCTTTTACTGTAACAAGGTTCTCTGTCTAATATATCAATTTCGTCCCATTTGAAGTCATGATTAAAATCCATTCTGTGGCACGAAATTACTGAGGGGGAGCCTGATTTTTTATTAATATCCGTTCTGTGTTCTTTTATTCTAGTCCGTAATTGTCTTTTTGTCTGTCCTACGTACGTAGCGTCACAGTCTCGGCAAGAAATCTTATACACGATATCACATTGGTTCATCCTATCTAGAGAGTCTTTACCAGTTTTTATAAATTTGTTCAGTTTATTGTCACGAAAGGCCAACATACTGTCGTTATTTTTTGAGATTTGAATAAATTGTTCCGATAAATTTTTTACATATGGTATCGTAAAAATCTTTCTTTTGTTATTATTATTCGTATTTGCGTTGTTATTGTCTTTTTTGTTAAAATTTTTGTGTATATGAAATTTTATTCTATTTTTAATAGTTAAAAAAATAAAATCTAAAGGATAACTGTTGTTTAATAAGATAGTTATTATGTCTTCTAAATTCTTTTGTTGAAATTGTGGATGGGATAACATTAGTACCCTATCAACCATGCCAATAATAACGCCTTTTTTGTGTGTTAAAGGGTGGTGTGAATGGAAGTTTAAATATTTTCCCGAGTATGTAGATTTATGGAAAATGTCAAAAATAATGTTTGAGTTGTCATTAATAATTAAAACGTTGAGAAAATTAATCTGATTTTTATTACTAACTTCCAGTGCGAATTGTAATCTTGGATGTATAGAATTGAAAATGGAAAAGGTTTTATTTATAAGGTTGTTAGGGACTGCAATGAGGATGTCGTCAACATATCTGTAATAAAAAGACGGAGTGCACGGTAAACGTTCTATGGCTAAACATTCTAAGTCTTGCAGAATAATATCCGCTATGATGGGGGATAATGGAGAGCCCATTGGTGTACTAAAAATTTGTTTGTACATTTTTTTATTGAAATTAAAAAACGTGGAATTTAGAATGAGAGAGATACCCATAACCAGTTCATTGAGTGGTATGGAAGTATGCCCCTTTATCTGACCCCACCGTTTTTTTATGCTATCGGCCGTATTTTCAATCGGTACATTGGTGAACAAAGAAACAACATCTAGTGAAGCAATGCAAGTATCAGGATTGATATGTTTTCCATTGAGTTTTTTGACTAAGCTAAAACTGTTTTTTATATAACTGTTTGGTTTTTTAAAACTATTGTATAATAATTCATGTATGTATTTAGCTAAATTGTAAATAGGGCTGTTAATAGAAGAAACTATTAGTCTCAGTGGAAAACCAGTTTTGTGTATCTTTGGTAGACCATAAGCTCTCGGTAAAATCCCGTCAGTTTTTAATAAATAAAAATATGTGTGCTTATCGATATAGCCCCTTCCCTTCCATCTTAAAAGTAGAGTCCGCACGTTTTCGGTTAATTTTCTGGTTGGGTCCCTCTCAACTATGTGATAAGTATCTGTGTCTGAAAGAATATCTTCCATTTTTTTAATATAATCCTTTTTGTTTAAAGCAACCGTGACGTTTCCCTTATCAGCTCTTGTGAAAATAACATCAGGATTATCATTTATGAATTTCTTTGTTATTTTGAGCCAAGACCCAATCAGAAAATCGATGTTATTACCCGAGATCACAAAATTATCGATAATCGACGTAGCCTTATTCCTTACAGAACACTGAGTTTCTTTATCATATCTTTCTATGTTTCTTTCTATGTTTTTAATGAATTCGAATGAGATCTGTTTTTTGTTAGTTACCGGTAAATTGAATCTATCGCCCAACTGTAAAAGCAGAGATACTTCATTTGGAATCGTAAAATTAGAAATGTTCAAAAACCAATTATCGCGTATTATTTCGAAATCATTTGTGAATTTAAAATTATCAGGTGTGATGTTAATGGTAATATTTTCATTGTTATTGTTATCTGTTTTTTCCAAAGACCAAACATCACCGATACGATCATCTGTTTTTCTCTTGTGAAAGGAATAATTAATCGATTTTATCCTAGATATATTTCATATACACAAAAATTTTAACAAAAAAGACAATAACAACGCAAATACGAATAATAATAACAAAAGAAAGATTTTTACGATACCATATGTAAAAAATTTATCGGAACAATTTATTCAAATCTCAAAAAATAACGACAGTATGTTGGCCTTTTCGTGTGACAATAAACTGAACAAATTTATAAAAACTGGTAAAGACTCTCTAGATAGGATGAACCAATGTGATATCGTGTATAAGATTTCTTGCCGAGACTGTGACGCTACGTACGTAGGACAGACAAAAAGACAATTACGGACTAGAATAAAAGAACACAGAACGGATATTAATAAAAAATCAGGCTCCCCCTCAGTAATTTCGTGCCACAGAATGGATTTTAATCATGACTTCAAATGGGACGAAATTGATATATTAGACAGAGAACCTTGTTACAGTAAAAGATTAACTTCCGAAATGCTACATATAAAAAGACAGAATACAGGACTGAACAAACAGGAGGACACAGAATCATTACCGGATACATACCTTCCAATACTCAAAAAATTCCCCACCCTGTAGTTTTCGTTTACCTATCCCCTCTTTCCTTTCCATCCTACATCCTTACCAGTCGAGTTCCACTCACATCCGTGGACACATGTCACAGTTTTAATTGCTTTTACATAGTAGTGACGAACCGTTAAGGTATTGATATTCAAAATTAATTTATTTTTATTTTTAATTTTTTTATGGTTTCATATCTTTGTTTTATCTAATTTTTTATAATTGCTTTCAATCTGGTTTATTTTTTCTAATTTTGCAAGTTAGACGGTCCGTGGCTTCACACGTATATAACTTTACTAACCACATTGTACTACACGTTTATCAGAGGTATTTATATAATTTTTTTTCTACAACTTGTTTGAGCCGTGAGAATACCCCTAATTTTGGTTTTTTCACTTTAACAGGATGCGTTTCCTTAGTCAAAAATAGTACCAAAGCTTCTCTAATCATGTACTAAGTTTTATAATTTGTATTACACTGAAGATGGCCACGTACCTTGGCCGAAACGTCTGTAGAATTTTATAAATAAAAGGAATTTTTGAGCAAATTGATCCAGCTCTTGCTCTATTGGCTATATATATTAAAACGATTTTTAATTTAATTAAGGAAGAGCAATAACCAATTATTATTGTATTTTTAATAACGTTTTATTATAAAATGTCAGGATACAAACATTACATACCTGCACCAATGTGCATTCCACTAATTCCACTAACCACAGAATATACTAAAATATTATAAAGCCTTGTGTCCACGATACTAGAACTCGGTCCGAGATCTCGGACTGAGGGAAAGTTACTAGAACTCGGATCATGTACACACTGAATTTGGATGCAAAACTCGAATAAGAAGCTCAAACAAAAAAATGCGTTGCGTCCCATTTTTCGGTACGAGTTATTGCAAGTTATTAGATTTTACTAGGGTAAAAGACCCAATTACTGGCATATTAAGCAGACATTCAATTATATTTGATTAATATATATGTATAGTTGATTATATTGTAATGTCTTAATTTTTTTTTAGTTTCTTCTCAGTATAAAGATTAAGAAAAAAATAGAAAAAAATTTAATAAAATTGATTTTTTAGTTTTCAATTAATATAATACTGAACATATCCAATGCACCTAATACTGGTAACCTCTAAATCATATCGTTCCTAATAGTGGCAACTAAGTGACCACATTACTGTCAATTTTTCATATTATATGTTAAATACTTATGTTATATTTATATTATATTAAATAATCTTTTTTTCTATTTTTTTCTTAATCTTTATACTGAGAAGAAACTAAAAAAAAATTAAGACATTACAATATAATCAACTATACATATATATTAATCAAATATAATCTAAATTATGTTTTTAAATGTAATTTTTATTTAAAAAAAAAATTTTTTTTTAAAAAGTGAAATTAAAAATTTTTTATTATTTTATTTTATATATTATTATTTATAATAAATAAATAATATAATACTTAAACTAATAATTAAAAATTATTATTAATAATTAAAAATAAGTGAAAATAATAAGTAATAATAATACTTGTTATTATAATACTTTTATTTAATACTTATAATACTTATTATAATAATACTTTCATTTTGTAATAATAATACTTTTATTTTTTACTTATTTTCTACTTTTTATCTTTTTATTACAGGATTTTTTATCTAGTTTTTCTTTTTTTATTTTTAATTGTTCAAGTCTAATTTTTTGTCGTGTTTCTTTCTGTTCATCTTGTAATCTTTTCTTTGTTTCTTTATCAGCTTGATATTTCTTCCACTGTTCAGATGTTACAACTGATGGTATTTTTTCCTTAAATTTTCTTTTATTTTCTTTTGCTTGTTTTTCTTCTGGCCAAAATAACGCTTCTTTAAATGCAAAAGGCACATTAAATTTCAAATCATTTTTGTCTTGGTTTGTTAATTCTTGAAGAATTATTTTATTTTGTTGATTTTCATTTAGACAACATTCGCGATTTTCTTGTACTACATTTACTTCATTTTTTTCTTGAGAATTGTTTTGCAAAGAATATAAAGAGGAATCATTTTCAGTAATAAAATTATGTTGCGAATCAAGTGTTAACGTTACATTGTAAGGAGTTTCAGTAATATTTTTCAATAGATTTTCATTTTCACGCAATAAATTTTCGTTTTCACATAATAAAACCTGCAAAGTACTTAAATTTGTAAAACTCATATTATAAATAAAACGTAAATATTGAAAATTTCTACCAAAGATACAAAAATATTTCATTAATCTAAATTATCTAAATCTAAATCTAAATCTAAAACGTAAATGTATTTATAAAAAAAAAGATAAAAAATCTGTTATTCAGTTATTATGTTACATAAAAATTTAGAAAATTATAATTTACTTCAATTAATGGAGTTGACTTTTGAACTTCAACTTGTAAAATATCTTTAGTATGATTTTGAGAAGCTTGCAATATATAACTTGAGAAATCATCTGCGATATTAATGGGTTCTTTCATAGTAGCGTGATTGATATTCTGTACATTAAGAGATATATCAAGTAATTTTTCCGAAACTGTATTATCCAAATTCTGGAAAAAACAAAAATAGAAATTAATAGTAAAAAAGTTTTGAGAACAAATTATTCATTAAGAATTAATTATTTTGTAACGATGCAGCCCGCTGCATCGTTACGGCTACGGACCGTACATCGTCCGTAGCCCACCAAGGGCGCATCGCGCGCCGATAAATTTCGCATCAAAAACAGCGGCGGTCAACCGCCGAAAATCCCCCACACCCGACCGTTCCGAAATTCCGTATTGTGGGGGACTCGCCGCCGAAACCGCCGATGCTTGCCGATTCGAAACCATTCGGCCGCCAGCCGGGTATAAAAGAGGCCCGGCTGTACGTCTTCTCACCAGACTCCGTTCGCTGATCGACAGCGAACAAACCTGCTACGAGTGTCCTCGTAGTCCCGACCGAGCATACTCGGACTCTATGCCTTTACCAGCACACGAGAATCCTCGTGTATCGCCGAGCGTCCTCGGTAATCTTTGCTCCCGCATACGAATATCTTCGTATACCCGCCAAGCGTACTTGGTTCCTCTAGGCCACCGAACTCTGTATTGCGGGCATTTCCGCATACCTAGCCAGGTCGCTATTCTAAATTCCGTCTTCGTACGAGCATCCTCGTACTCCCGCCGAACGTAATCGGCAGCCTAAGTCCGCACACCGCGTTTATTCGCCGGGATTTCATAACGATAATCCGTCCGGCAAGCAACACCGCGTCGACCAATCCGCGCCGCCGAATAGTCCGCATCGATCTACGATCGAACAGACTCGCGATACTACGAACGCACTCACCGACGAGCGCTCCGTCTCGTACCAACCGTTGCGACACGATCGCCCGCGCTTGCGCTCTCGCCGACCGCACCAGGACGCCTCACGTCATACTAAATAATTATTCCACCGTCGCCCCAAATAATTATTTCTTTATTACGATACTTCGCATTGATTTTCACGTATACTTCGCATTTATTTTACGCCGCCTTAAATAATTATTTCGCCGCCGCTCGAATAATTATTTCATTTTGCCGATATCTTGCATGTATTTCCACGTGCTTTCGCTTTTAGATTTTGCGCCGCTTTAAAATAATTATTTCACCATTGCTTAAATAATTATTTCGCCTTTGCCGATATCTTGCATTTATTTTCACGTTGCTTTCACTTATATTTTGCGCCGCTTTAAAATAATTATTCCACCGTTGCTCAAATAATTATTTTACCAGTAACGAAACTCCGCATTTATCTTCACGCTACTCTGTATTCGTTTCACGCCGCTTCAAAGAACTATTCCGCTATCACTTGTTAATTTCTTCACCGATATTTGGCTAATTTATATACTATTTCAAATTCATCTTGCACACGCTTCGCATGTATGCACGAGCATTGTAGCAGATCATTCGAGGCAAATCGTATCAACATCTTTCTCAATAAACACTGTTTCATTATTTTTCTGATAAACGAGTATTTGGTTTATTTGACATACCCCCAACCGACCGAACCTGGATTCCGGCGAGCTAATCCGCGTCCGCCGAAGCTCACACGGTTTCATGGCGCCCGAACAGGGACCAGATAAAGGGGTACGTCAAAGAGATCTGCTTACAATGACTTCGTGGATACAACGATTACCGCGTTCCGAAGTGGCGCGATTATTACAGAGCCGCGAGCTCGAATGCGACGGCAACTTGGACGATCTCCGCCGACGGTTACGTGAATACGTTCGCGCACATCCGGGGGATATCATCCCTCCGACCGATGAGCCAGCAGAAACTGAGGTCCGCGCGACTCTGAACGTTCCGCTATTGCGACTTCCGGGTAACTCGGGCCGCGCAAGTCCGAGCGACGACGACGACCGGGCCAGCTATTACTCGGCACCGAACCCCCCGACCCCCATTGCCAGCCCGTTCGATCCTGCAAAAGCAATGGATCAAATCCGGAAATGGGGGTGCCATTTCAATGGCAAAGAACCAATCGCCTTTCTCGAGCGAATTGAGGAGCTCCGAAGAATCTACCGATACTCCGGAGACCACCTCCTCCTCGGCCTACCCGAGATCCTAAAAGGCGAACCACTATTGTGGTACCGGAACCGACGCCACGCGTGGGCAACATGGGCCGATTTTGTGGCCGAATTTCGCGGCCACTATCTTCCGCGACGCTACCAGGCCCGCCTTCGTAAGGAAGCCACGAACCGCCGCCAGCTACCCGACGAAGATTTCGCGAAATTCTCGACCGCCGTACTCACCCTCGCGCGCCGCGCGGGGGGGTATTCCGAAGCAGAGACGCTCGATCTCTTAATTGAAAATATGGATCCAGAATACCGTTTATATATTCGTCCACACGACGCGATCAATTTCGACGAGTTATCCGATCGAGCCGCGGAGTACGAGGAGCTCATCGCGCAACGCCGGCAACGCGACCGGAAGCCCGCCGAAGCCCGGAGCATGGCTACCACCGAGTATAAGCGAGAGGAATGTTGCTGGCGTTGCAAGCAACGGGGCCATACTCGGCTCAATTGCAAGCAGCCGCCTCGCAAGTTCTGCTCGCAGTGCGGGAAGGACGGCGTATACTCTCGCGATTGTCATCCGCCGGCGGGAAACGCCACGCGGGCCGGGGCGACGGCGGCCGCCGACCGGCCCTACTAGAAATTATCTTTCGGCCGCGTCCACACGTTGAAATCACGTGCTGCGGAAAGATAATTACCGCCCTTCTCGACTCGGGCTCCGACCGGTCTTTTATTAACCGAACAATCGCCGAATACGTTTTAGGAAAGGGCTATCGCCCTCGCGCCATACGCGAACACGTCACGGTAGCTGACGGCGGATCCGCTCCGATCACCGAGAGTTTTCGACTCACGATCCAGATGGAAGGAGAAAGCTTCTCTCACGACTTCCAAGTACTTCCGGCGTTGGGGACCGAGATGTTGATAGGGGTAGATCTGTGGGCCTATCTGGGGATAACGCTACCGCCACCGCCGTTGCCAAAACTCGCGCTCTCCGGTAACATCGGCGCGATATCCGACGGCCTGACACCGCGCACCGGGGAAGAAACGCAACAATTACGCGACTTCCTAGAGCGGGAACTCGCGCTATTTCAGGGCATCGCCGGGCCTACCGACCGAATCGAACATCACCTGCGATTAACGGACACCCGACCGATTAAACAGAGGTACCGCCCCCGTAACCCGGCCATGCAAAGTATCATCGACGAGGCGGTTGATGAAATGGAGCGAGAGGGGGTAATCGAACCATCACAGAGCGCGTGGAGCTCGCCTGTGGTGATAGTAAAAAAAAAGGACGGCAAACCCCGGTTTTGCATAGACTTTAGAAAAGTCAACGCCGTAACCGAACGCGACGCCTACCCCCTCCCGCACATAACAGCCACATTGGATAAATTACGGGGAGCAAAGTACCTATCCACGCTCGACTTAAAAAGCGGGTATTGGCAAGTGCCACTAACCGTCGAGAGCCGACCTATTACCGCGTTCACCATTCCGGGGAGAGGGCTAATGCAATTCCGCGTCATGCCCTTCGGACTGCATTCCGCGCCCGCTACCTTCCAGCGCCTCCTCGATACCGTGCTAGGCCCCGCGTTAGAACCAAATGTGTTCGTATATCTAGACGATGTAATAATCGTCAGTGCCACTTTCTCCGAACACTTACGACACTTAGCCGAAGTGTTTCGGCGACTCAGAGAGGCCAAATTACGCCTCAACCCAGAAAAGTGCCACTTCTGCCGAAGCGAGCTAGCCTACCTCGGCCATATAATAACGCGGGACGGCATCCACACCGACCCCGCTAAAATAAGCGCGGTCGCTCAATGGCCCGCTCCTACTACCATCCGGAAGGTCCGCCAATTTCTCGGCATGGCGTCATGGTACCGCCGTTTTGTGGAAAACTTTTCCACCCTCTCCGCGCCGCTCACGCGGCTAACTCGTAAGAACGCGCGCTGGCAATGGGGATCGGAGGAGGAAAACGCCTTCAACGCCCTCAAGAGGGCACTAATAACAGCGCCCGTACTCGCCTGTCCCGACTTCCGGTTACCATTTAGCTTACAAACCGACGCAAGCAACTACGGCCTCGGCGCCGTTTTGACACAAAACTTCGCCGAGGGCGAACGCGTAATCGCGTACGCAAGCCGCACACTAAACGCCGCCGAGAAAAACTATAGTGCTACCGAGCTAGAATGCCTCGCGGTCGTCTGGGGAATCCGCCGTATGAGAGACTACCTAGAGGGGTACTCTTTCACGGTGATCACGGACCATCAGTCACTGCGTTGGCTCAAAAACCTCGAAACCCCCACCGGCCGATTGGGGCGCTGGCTCTTCGAGCTCCAGCAATATCATTTCGATATCCAGTACCGTCGCGGAGCGTTGAATAAAGTTGCCGACGCGCTCTCTCGCGAACCCGAGGTCTGCGCCGTTCAGCCAGCCGCCTGCGCCTGGTACCGCGGATTGATAAAAAAGATTAAGAAAGAGCCGAAAAATTACCCCGACTACGCCATACGCGAGGGTAAACTCTACCGGCATATACGCCACGACCTAGAGTTCCGCGACCACACGGAAGACGAACAGTGGAAGCGCTGTCTCCCTCGCTCCGAGCGAGAGAGAACGATCCAGCGATTCCACGACGAACCGACCGCCGGGCATTTAGGCGTCGCGAAAACAATCCACCGCGTCACCCGCCGTTATTACTGGCCCGGCATGTTCCGAGACATCGCCCGCTATGTTCGGGGCTGCGAAAAATGTCTCGCATACAAGCCCTATCAGGGCAAACCCGCCGGCCGCGCTCATGCGCACAATGTCACGGCCCCGTGGCAACAGGTCACGATCGACCTAGTGGGGCCTCTGCCGCGATCTACAAACGGGCATTCGTGGCTCTTCGTACTGCAGGATCGATTCACGAAGTGGGTCGAATTGCAGCCCTTGCGCCGAGCTACCGGGGAAATCATTAGCAAGACCGTTGCCGAACGCATAATATATCGGCACGGCTGCCCCGAAATGGTCATATCCGACAACGGGAAACAATTCATATCGCGCCAATTCACCAGCCTGTTAAAATCGTTTGGCATAACGCATCGCACAACGCCGATATACACGCCGCAGTGCAATCCCGTGGAGCGGACCAATCGAACGGTCAAAACCATGATCGCGCAGTTTGTCGAGCGCGATCATCGCCTGTGGGACCGCCACATTCTCGCGCTACAATATGCGTACAATAGCGCGGCGCACGACGCCACCGGATTTACGCCCGCCTTCGCAAATTACGGGCGCGAGTTAGCACCGCCGAATCCGGAAGACCGAACGCACCCGAACGCGCCGATTCCGACTACCACCTGGCGGCGCCATCTAGACGAGGCCCGGGAGCTAATGACAGGAAACCTCGCACGAGCCTTCCAACGGCAGGAACCGTATTATAATCTGCGGCACCGCGATTGGCGGCCTAAGATCGGCGAGACAGTTTGGCGCCGCGAGCACCCCCTGTCGAACAAGGCCGCCGGCGTAAACGCCAAACTCGCGCCGAAGTACACCGGCCCCTACAAAGTAGGCCGGATCATCACCCCCGTCATATATGATTTGCGTGATAAGAGGGGGCGATGGCTAAGGCGCATCCACGCGCAAGACTTAAAACCGGGAAACGGGGATGAGACCCCCCCAGTTAAAGATAAAGTCCGCAATTCCGGGGAATCGGACTATATAAAGGCCGATTCCAGGAAGCCAGATCACTTGTTCAAGATGAGCAATAAGAACATCTTGAACGCAATCGAGGCCCTCTTGACCGAGGAGCCTCGACAGGCCGCGATGACGTCGCAGCCGTTCCGCACCGTCCCCCGAGTGGGGACGTTAATACAGCGTTCCGACGCTGAAAATCGCCGAAAGGCGATATTTTTGGCGACACCACCACCACCGGTGCCGCGACGAAGAAAGCAGAAGTCTCCGGGCGACGTGTGCAATGCCACGCACACGCCGCTACCGGAGCGAAGATCCGCGGCCACCGCGCCGACCACCGCACGGACCAAGCCGACCAGGGCCGTAAGGATACGACCCTGGAGCGGCCCAATGCCGACGACTTCGGTCATTGGACCTCGGCCGCCAATGGCCGTTCAGACGGTCGTTGGAACTCGGCCGCCAACGGCCCTTGCCGCACCCGCAGCCGCCGCATCCCGGCCAACACCAGCCGCCGCAACACCGACGCCAGCCGCCGCCGTCGTATGGCCACCACCGGCCTCCGCTGCACCACCGCCGCCGCCGCCGCCGAGATGGGATCCGGCGTCTCCACCACCCATCATGGTGGAGTACGCCCCACGAGCGTTCGCGGCAATACCGTACTTCTCGGTAATGAAGTCGAGACGGTATAAGCTCCGGACCACCGACGGCAGGAGATACAAGCTCCTGTTCTCCAGGGAGGGGCGACTCCTCGCCAGCCGTCAGCTGCCTCCGCAGGCTTCCGGCTCCCCAAGAAGGGGGGTGATGTAACGATGCAGCCCGCTGCATCGTTACGGCTACGGACCGTACATCGTCCGTAGCCCACCAAGGGCGCATCGCGCGCCGATAAATTTCGCATCAAAAACAGCGGCGGTCAACCGCCGAAAATCCCCCACACCCGACCGTTCCGAAATTCCGTATTGTGGGGGACTCGCCGCCGAAACCGCCGATGCTTGCCGATTCGAAACCATTCGGCCGCCAGCCGGGTATAAAAGAGGCCCGGCTGTACGTCTTCTCACCAGACTCCGTTCGCTGATCGACAGCGAACAAACCTGCTACGAGTGTCCTCGTAGTCCCGACCGAGCATACTCGGACTCTATGCCTTTACCAGCACACGAGAATCCTCGTGTATCGCCGAGCGTCCTCGGTAATCTTTGCTCCCGCATACGAATATCTTCGTATACCCGCCAAGCGTACTTGGTTCCTCTAGGCCACCGAACTCTGTATTGCGGGCATTTCCGCATACCTAGCCAGGTCGCTATTCTAAATTCCGTCTTCGTACGAGCATCCTCGTACTCCCGCCGAACGTAATCGGCAGCCTAAGTCCGCACACCGCGTTTATTCGCCGGGATTTCATAACGATAATCCGTCCGGCAAGCAACACCGCGTCGACCAATCCGCGCCGCCGAATAGTCCGCATCGATCTACGATCGAACAGACTCGCGATACTACGAACGCACTCACCGACGAGCGCTCCGTCTCGTACCAACCGTTGCGACACGATCGCCCGCGCTTGCGCTCTCGCCGACCGCACCAGGACGCCTCACGTCATACTAAATAATTATTCCACCGTCGCCCCAAATAATTATTTCTTTATTACGATACTTCGCATTGATTTTCACGTATACTTCGCATTTATTTTACGCCGCCTTAAATAATTATTTCGCCGCCGCTCGAATAATTATTTCATTTTGCCGATATCTTGCATGTATTTCCACGTGCTTTCGCTTTTAGATTTTGCGCCGCTTTAAAATAATTATTTCACCATTGCTTAAATAATTATTTCGCCTTTGCCAATATCTTGCATTTATTTTCACGTTGCTTTCACTTATATTTTGCGCCGCTTTAAAATAATTATTCCACCGTTGCTCAAATAATTATTTTACCAGTAACGAAACTCCGCATTTATCTTCACGCTACTCTGTATTCGTTTCACGCCGCTTCAAAGAACTATTCCGCTATCACTTGTTAATTTCTTCACCGATATTTGGCTAATTTATATACTATTTCAAATTCATCTTGCACACGCTTCGCATGTATGCACGAGCATTGTAGCAGATCATTCGAGGCAAATCGTATCAACATCTTTCTCAATAAACACTGTTTCATTATTTTTCTGATAAACGAGTATTTGGTTTATTTGACATACCCCCAACCGACCGAACCTGGATTCCGGCGAGCTAATCCGCGTCCGCCGAAGCTCACACGGTTTCAATTTTAAAAAATGTTTACATATATATACGCACTTCAATTTGTGATTTTATTGCAGATCGTTTTTTTATACATATTTTCCAAAATTCAAATAGCTTTTTATATTCAATACTTCCTTTCCATTCGTCAACATCTTTATTTCTTTCAAATTCATCAATTATATTTTTATCCAAATTTTCTCTCATAAAATGTAAAACAATGTTAATTTTATCATCCTGGGCTTCATCATTAACTGATACCTCCTGAGTATTTTGATTTTGATTTCGTATAACTTTGCTATAATCAACAGCATCTGCATTGAGTGGATATAAACCACAAATCCGAAATCCATTGCGTAGACATTTAGAGATCTCAACACCATCTAAAGCTTTATTTAATAATGATCCAAAATCTTCTTTCGTCACAGCTGATTGCTTATTTTCTATGCGATAATTATTAACAGTAATTTTCCAAATCATTTTTAGAGGTCTGAATACTGATACATCCATCGGTTGAAGAATATGTGTTGCATTGGGATAGAAAGCAATTAGCTCTATTTCATGTGTGTTACAAAAATCACTCAAATGTTTAGTCATATGTGAAGAATGACCATCCAAATAGAGTATTACTGGAAGAGATATTCCGCTTTGAATAAGCCATGGATGGAATACATTCGTAATATATTCATAAAAATTAGCTGCGACCATCCATCCGCTATCTGATTTGCCACAGCTCCAACCATTTGGCAACTTTGATGCTATATAATTTGGTATCCGCTTGTAAGAAAATAACACTAGAGGTGGAGCTAACATACCAGCTGCATTACCAGTGAAAAGAACTGTGATGCTTTCTTTCTCATTATTACCTACTATCTTGTATACATTTTTCTGTCCTTTTTCTGCCAAAACAGATGAATCTTTAGGGTTAAGTAGAAAACCTGCTTCGTCACAGTTAAAAATCCTTTCTGGTGCAATATTTAATAGTTCTTTAGAATTTAAATAACTAATCACTTCATGGAACCAATTTCTTAGAGCATTTTCGGTAACTTCAGCTCGACGGAAGGTCAAATTTTCAACCATTCTTTTTGCAAGATTTTTATGTCGCTGCAGGAAACTTTGGTACCAATGCCGTCCAGGCCGATCATTCACAAATACATTTTCTCTTTGTAAAGATCTAATGAGCATTTGAACACTATCTAATAATTGATTTTTAGTCACCGGAAAGTCTCTTCGACTTAAGTGAAATAACCAATCTACTAATGTTTTTTCTTCTTTATTTGAAAGAACAGTTGGTGGACCAGGTTTTTTTTCTGCGTAAATTTTTTTCTTTTTTGCATCCAAAGTTGAGCGAAGAATATTAAATTTCTTACTGGCAGCATTTATGCTCATTCCTGCATTAATTGCAGATAATGCTTTCTCCAAATCATTTACGCTGTACAAGCACCGTTTTTTTCCACTCATTTTAACTCTAAAAACATGATAAATATACAAAAATTATAAATATTTATGAATATATATATATCTAGTAAACATAAAGTAACAATAAGATAACCTAGCAAACAATTTTATTTTACTTACATTGAGTTTGATACGTATTGAACTGATACAGACACGTTTCACTCTGTGCACACGATGTAGGTTATGTCACATGCCAATATTACATTCATTTTGCGATTTGTGTCCGTAATACTGTTAACAGTATTAGGAACAATAAAGTGAACGTGTTACTGGCATTAATAATTACATTATAAAAATTAATAATTTATTCAATATTTGGTTTTTTTTGTTTAATTTTAACATTATATTATTTAAAAAATGCGTTAAGGAAGACTTAAGGTGTAAGAGTGCCATTACATGGAGCGCAACTGGCGTAAAGCGTAATTTGCGTATTTAGTAATTTTATATAGCGTTCTAGTAATTTAATAAAAATTACGCCACGGTTACGCTAATCTGAAGGACGGCATTTACATGGAGCGTATTGAGCGCAACGCGTAACTAATTCAACCAATTGTAGATCAGGGTTTCCGCTGTACAATCTAACGGAAATGTTAAATCGATTTGCGATTGGTTTTCGTAACCTACCCATCTCGAAAAGTGACGAAAAATACGCGTCATGTAAAACCCATGCTTTGTGTTCGCGTATGACGTGCGCATATTTTGATGATAAATATTTTATACATGAAAAACTGAGAAATTTAATTGGATGTTTAAAACAGTCCATGGCACGTGTGTCACTGCATTTTCCGTTCAAATCATTTAATATTTTTACCATTAAATGCTATTAATAAAAGAGGGATAAGAAAATATATATGTAATCTAAATAATAAATGAAAGGTAAGAAGAATATATATACGTAATACAATTAAGTGCTCGCAGTACTTGCTGTAGCATCGAGCAGATCCACATTTATATTACAGTCGCTTCTTCACACTGCTCAGGTTTTACAAGTGGACAAGAACAACAGAAACCGCTTCTACCTGCGCTCATGCTGATTCATCTTACGGCACAAATACACAGAAAACTGGAATTGACATCAACAAATTATAATGGATGAAAACACCATAATGGATCCTAACATAATATTAATAATTATATGGAAAAAATGGCAAAAGTGGAAGAAGATGAAGCAAACACTTCAACAGCGGAAAGTTGAGAAACGACATATATTCAAACTGTTTCTAATATGGAAACTGATGATGCATCAAGAGGAAAAAGTTCATCATAAAATGTGGGTGCGTCCGATATTTAGAGAAAGACAAAGATTATTGCAAGGTGCCAGTAATAATCTGGTCAGAGAAATGGAGTTTGGAGATCACGAAATGTTTTTTAATTATTGTAGAATGTCCGTAGACATGTTCGATCAGTTGTTGAATGTTATTGGGCCACTCATTGAAAAACAGTTTGTCATTCGAGATCCAATATGCCCCCGTACCCGGCTTCTAGTATGCTTACGTTATTTAGCATCTGGGGACAGTATGACTTCAATAGCTTATTCTTTTCGGATTGGAATAACCACTGTCTCAAAAATTATTACTGAAACATGCGAGGAATTGTGGAATACTCTCCACAAGTCAGTTTTCCCTGAAATAAAGAAAGAGAATTGGCTGAGAATCGCCAATGATTTTGCGACGAAGTGGCATTTTCCGCATTGCATAGGTGCGATAGATGGAAAGCACGTAATAATACAGGTAAGTCGATGTTTAAATAATGTACTTAGTATTTATATTTACTTAAAGAAATGAAAATGGTCATTTTCTATATTTCAGTCACCTCCTCACAGTGGCTCAACTTTTTATAATTACAAAGGAAGTCATAGTATTAATTTATTAGCGGTTTGTGACGCCAATTACTGTTTCACATTGGTTGATATTGGTGGAGAAGGCAGACAGAGCGACGGCGGGATCTTCACGCATTCAAACTTTGGTCAGCGATTTCAACAAAATCAAATGAATTTGCCACAACCGAGACTAATTGAATCTTCTGGGCCAGCATTACCATTTATATTAGTAGCGGATGAAGCATTCGCTTTGACTCATTACATGATGAGGCCGTATCCACGAAGCGGACGTCTAAATTGTCAAAGAAAAGTCTTTAATTACCGTCTCAGTCGAGCACGAAGAATGATTGAAAGCGTGTTTGGCATTTTAGCAGCGAAATGGCGAATTTATCGTCGACCGATAATCGCATCTGTCTCTATCGCAGTCAAAATTGTTCAAGCGACTGTATGCTTGCATAATTTCGTGATTCAGAATGAAAATAAATTGCCACTCTCCGAAAGGCGTTATAGTCGTATTCTCAGTGAAGTGGAATTAAGGACAAGCGGTGCATTGCAAGAAATAAACAATGCTAATAGAACAAATACTCATACCCGTCTTGCTTCCAGAATTCGAGACGACTTTGCTACATATTTCGAAAACAACGGGGCAGTACCCTGGCAATGGGAAAAAGTTCTGCTCAATGATTTTTAAAATGGTAATATATATATATATATATATATTATATGTATATTTATATATAATAAAGATAAACATATTTTGTGTTTTATTTTGTGTTTTATTTTTATAAGATATTTTCAAATTTTTAAATCTCTTTTCACTATAATTATAAGTATAATAAATTTTTTAATAATTATAAATATAATAAATTTTTTTACTTAAATATTTTACTTAAATTTATAATTTTAATATAATTTTAAATATTTTACTTAAATTTAATTAAGACGCACATAATATCGGAGAATCGTAAAATCGGGAGCGAAATTTCCGTCATCGCATCACGTACTACGCTACGTTGTAAGCTGCTTACGATGCAATTTTTCTTCTTCTTCGGCGAGCAACGTCAGAAATTGTATTTCTAAGCGACTTCTGTCGCGATACGACAACCTTCGCATGCCTTCTCCCAACCGTGCTAGAAATCCATCTAGCGGATCAACAATGTGTGCTGGTTCTTTTAAGGCTTCTATTATAGCAGTTTGTAATACATCGGTCTTTTGCTCTGAAACATAATGTAAGACTTTTAATACATCAATCATGTTATATGCTTGCGTGAACACAATATAAACATACATACATGTTTATTGATTAAAATTTTATTAAGGTATATTGAAATTTTAATATTTAAATAAAATTATTATTATTATTATTAATCTTAGTAAATGAACTATTTCATTTTCAACTCAAATTTTTATTGTAATAATTTATTTTTAAAATATTCCAATTACATTTTATAATATATTTACTTTGTTAAAATTTACTTTTCTTAAAATTTGACTTACTTTTGGGTGCGGACATTTGTCGGGGTACATCCGCATAGTCAGCACTTTGCAACAATCCTGAAAACAAGATAGTAATATATTATTGTAGCGATAAATATTTCAATACGTGTACAGTTATTATCGTCAAAAGACACGGGAGAAAAACATAATAACTAATACTAACTTCTTGAATTTGTGGCCGCTATTCGCGAAGTCATATTGATGACTGTTGGAGAGACGCTTCTGAACGTTGACGGCCGCGGAGAAACGAGAGTTGGTGTGGGCGTTCGTGGAGGATCAGAAGTAGGACTCAGTGCTGGTGGAGAGGCATGAATGGTAGTCGGCGTCCGAGGAGAAATATCAAACCTCACATTATCATAATTCTCGTATTGGTCGAGTGTTCCATATTCTTCACTTTCAGCAACATCATTTGGCAATGAACTCACAGTCCTGGAATAAATAAATAAATAAATAAATAAATAAATATATGTATATATATAGCATCCTATGTGAGCGCATCGAACATGAAAAGTTGTCTTGTACATCTATTTTGAAGAGCTTAAAGAACTTACTGTCGTGTCTCAAGCAAGTCGTTCAAAAATGTCATGATGTCATAAAATCTAAACTTAGGTTTCTTTGATGCACTAGTTTTGGCTGCCGATCCACTGGGAATGTAGCCTTTAACCTTTTTGCGAGCTTTTATGTAATTATCTCTCAAATATTTCCAACGAGCTTTAGCCTCCTCTGGATTAAAAGCCCCTAAAAATTTAATTTCATAATTAATTTATAATGTATAAAATATTTGCATATTTGTATTCACAAAAGATATAGATAGTACCTCCTAGAGTATTTGAAACTTCTGTCCACAACGCATTTTTACGTAAATTGGTTCTTTCATTAGGAGGTATACGATGGTCGTAGAGACCCTTCCTTGCCTTCACTGCTCCAATCAAGAGTTCATCCAAAGTGTCTGTACATACAGGATCTTCCGCAGTCTTTGTATTGCCTTAGATCATTAAACAAATGGATATATTTAATTATTATAATACAATAAAATATGCGCGAAGAATAAAAGAATGCAGTAAACATACGTATTGTCACAACATTATTTTCATCTATATAAATGCGATCTTTGTCCTCCACATAATGTTTGAAGCATTCATACTCGAAAAAATTAGTGGTAAAACTGAACAGCCACCCACAATACCCACATTTGTGCTGAAAGGATTCAAGCGTGCAATGCAAACATTAAGATGTTCATGCTGCTTTAAAATTTTCAAAAATTCATGCATTTAAAACAAGATAAATATTAGATATTTGAGAAAGAGAAAACAAAGATTTCAAATGCAAAAAATGCAAGTAGCAAGAGTAAGACCTATTTATAACAAACTGCAACCTTAAAATTTTGTATCGACATGCTGTGAGCAGTGACAGATATAAAAAAGCTAAAAAGCTATTATATAAAAAATTAAATATTTGTTAACTTACCCTGATTTGATTATTCATCTTTATAACACACGCAGTTGGGGGCTTCTCAAAACCGAGGGCACTGTTCCTTGGAATGAGTGTCCTTTGTCTCCACAGTGGATTTTCTGGTAGAACAAATAAAAAGGTATTTTCCTTAAAAAGGCACAGTGATGAGAACAAAAGATGAGAGGCCAGCAACGGCCGGATCGTGATGAATCTCATCAAAAACGTGACGAAGTGTTAATAGACACCCGTTTACTCGATTCTTTGTTAATAAGCAAATAAATAAGCAGACCTTTGATAGGATACTTCCTCCAGATAATAAAATAGCTCAGAAGTAAGCACAATAAGACCAATTTGAGAGCACTCGTGCACACGTGCATATTAATGAATACAAGATGGCGAACTGAAACGTCAATACGCACATATCTGCGTTTCTTACGCCAGAAATTGGATTCGACGTAACGGTCATAGCGTAAAAAGCATAAAGTTACTAGACGGAAGCTTGGGACGATGTGATTGGTCGGCGCAAATTTACATGAGTTACGCTTTACGCCAGTTACGCTCCATGTAATGGCACCCTAAAGATCGCCAGTAATCAATCATTTTTGCAGGTACTTTTTACTTACTTTCTTAATAAGAATGGACGCAATCCGGAAAAAAAATGTGTTCCTCAAACTTTAAAATTTTTTTTAAAACTAGTATTTAGTTTTACTTTTTATTTATTTATTATAACAATAATTATATTTGTTAAAGATTTTTTTTTAATTTTTTAAAATAATATACCATATAGTTTTCATATTTAAAAAATTGTTTAAATATTGATTGACAGTATTAGGGACACTGTCAGTAATTGGGTCTTTTACCCTTTCTTTTACTATCTGCCAAGACAAAATATAAGATACTTATAGTGATACGAGATACTGTGAACAATATAAATAATATTTTAGTAAGTAATTATAGAATTGAAAAAATAAGAGAAATATAATTCTTAAATAAAATAAATTAATAAGATTAATAATTAATAAGATTTACATAAGTAGTTATTATTAGTTTTAATGCAGATTAAATAAGACATTAAAAATATATTATAACCTATATATACATATTATTTTTCAAGAAAAGTATAATAATATATAAAATTGATTTTCAGTAAAAACTTCTTTTATAATAAAAAATGGATAATAAGGAAAATGTTAAAATTTTATTAATGTTATATCAACAACATCCTTGTTTACATGTTACAAAAAGTGTTGATTATCATAATCGTATAAAACGAGATCAAGCTTTACAGATAATCTGTAATCAGTACAAAGAATTAAATGGACAACTACTAACAACTAAAATTGCAAAAAAAGAAATTAATAATTTAAGATCACAATATCTGGACCATCTAAATGAAATAAAACATTCGAAATCAAGCGGTGCATCACTTGATGATATCTATAAAACCAACTTGATGGTTGTTTGAAGATATGAGTTTTCTATAACATAGATCAGAAAATCATCGTAAAGAATCGTAACTCGATTACAACGCTAACTATATTCAGCCAAGTATAAATATTATTGTTCGAGGACTCGGACCAAGATTTTGGATCGAGTTCTAGCATCGTGGACACAAGGCTTAAGAGTGTTGTCAGCATGCTTGCTACACTTCTGCACTTTAAGACCGAGAAAAATTTATTTTATAAAGAATAGTATTATTTTTGATATACATTATTTCTATTCGTCTTCACAACACGTTACATATACATTTTAGAACCGACATTAATTATATCAATATGATTAATATTATCAAAGCTGCGAGCTGACAGGTCTGATGAGCGCCGCCATATTGAAATATTGGAAAAGGACAGATATCTTATTAGAAAAAGAAAGAAAAAAAAAAGGACGCTCTTATGCGGGAATCGACATTTCGCGGGCTGTAGAAAAGGACAACCATGTCGCATTTTGATGCTTCTAGTTGACAAAGGACAAACTTATATATTAGAGAAGGATGACGAACAGACGACGACGACCAAGCTTACATAGATTTCGGCATATTTCGACTTTGGCAAACTTTGGCAATTAATATATTTTTTTAGAAAGCATGTACAAAAAAAAGTAAAGATACTTTTATTATGTAAATCGCATGTGCTCTATCGATTAAGCCTGTTATAAATTCGATCGGTCCACGCATTATTGAGATATGAAAATCTCGACTCCTATCAGCTCATGTGCTCGCGTAAAGATACACGGTCGGTCTTGCGCTGCGCGTGAACTTGGCGCGAAACACTACCGTGTCTCTTGATGGTTGACATCAAAATTATTTTCACGTCACAGTGTGGGCAGAGAATTAAGAAAATCTTCAGATCTTATTTTACGTATATAGAAAATATACATAATAAATAAGAAACATTATAATAAGCACAAACTCGACAAGAAATCTTGTAACACACAAAATATTAAAATTGACTGGAAATTATAAAAATATTGTTGAAATTTAGGATACATAGAATCCAAAATTAGTTTCAACATTTATAATTTCCAGTTCATTTTAATTTTTTCGCAATACTTCGCTTGGTGTAACACAAACAAATGTTTGGTTACTACCAGATAAATGTTTTACATAAAATATATTAATATAATTAAAAATGTAATACGCAAACTTTCGTTATAATATATATAATTATTAATATTGACTGGAAATGATAAATATTGTTACAACTAATTTTTTAGTATATAAATATTAAATAGCACAAAGTTTAGTATTTTATACTAAATTAGTTTTAACAATATTTATCATTTCCAATTTTATTCTGTGTATTGCAAGATTTCTTGTCGAGTTTGTGCATAATTTTTTTTTTTTTTTATGAATAAATAAAATTCAATAATATATTTAAAATATGATCTGAACATTCTCTTACACTTAATTCTCTACCTACATTATAATGTGGATAATTTATTTTGTCAACCATAGCGTTAACTACAAAAGGCGATTTATGCTATATGTTGAAACTAATTTAGGATACTCAGAACAGAAATATTAAACTTTGAGCTATTTAATTTTATTTATTTTAGACAAATCATACACTAAAGTCTCGAAACATGTACTTTTTTCACAAAAATGTATGGTAAAATTGAAATTTATACAATCATATCAATTATTATTATGCCTTATGTGACAATTGTTTGGAAATTTTAGTGTATGATTTGTCTAAAATAAATAAAATTAAATAGCTCAAAGTTTAATATTTCTGTTCTGAGTATCCTAAATTAGTTTCAACAATATTTTATTTTATAATTTACAGTCAATTTTAATAACAAAAATATATAGCATAAATCGCCTTCTGTAGTTAATGCTATGGTTGACAACAAAATTATTTATTTTCACGTCACAGTGTGGGCAGAGAATTAAGAAAATGTTCAATCATATTTTAGGTATATTATTGAAATGAAAATTTTATTTATCCATAGAAAATATTTATCCATAGTAAATAAGAAACATTATAATAAACAAACTCGACAAGAAATCTTGTAATACACAAAATAACTGGAAATTATCAAGAGACACGGTAGTGTCTCGCGCCAAGTTCACGCGCAGCGCAAGACCGACCGTGTATCTTTACGCGAGCACATGAGCTGATAGGAGTCGAGATTTTCATATCTCAATAATGCGTGGACCGATCGAATTTATAATAGGCTCAATCGATAGAGCACATGCGATATACATGATAAAAGTATCTTTACTTTTTTTGTACATGCTTTCTAAAAAAATATATTAATTGCCAAAGTTTGCCAAAGTCGAAATATGCCGAAATCTATGTAAGTCTTGGTCGTCGTCGTCGTCGTCGTCGTCGTCGTCGTCGTCGTCGTCGTCGTCGTCGTCGTCGTCGTCTGTTCGTCATCCTTCTCTAATATATCTAATATATAAGTTTGTCCTTTGTCAACTAGAAGCATCAAAATGCGACATGGTTATCCTTTTCTACAGCCCGTGAAATGTCGATTCCCGCATAAGAGCGTCTTTTTTCTTTCCTTTCTTTTTCTAAAAGACGTCTGTCCTTTTCCAACATGGCGGCGCTCAGACCTGTCAGCTCGCAGCTTTGATGATACTAATCACATTGATATAATTAATATCGGTCGTAAAATGTATACATAACGTGTTGTGGAGACGAATAGAGATAGTGTATATCATCAATAATAGTATTCTTCATAAAAAAAATTTTTTTCGATCTTAAAGTGCAGAAGTGTACACTCTCAGTATTCTGTAGTTAGTTAATTAGTGGACAGAAAGTATACTTTGTGCAGATGGTGGAATCTGCAAGTTTCTGACGTTAGGTGCGCTGATGGCGCTGAGAAGCCGCGCGGCGCGCACTTACATTTGTTTGACATTTACATAACCTTTCAGTTCAGAAAGTGTTAAAATAAAAAAATAATTATAGTGAATTCGGTCTAACAAATTTGGCCATTTGCACTATGCATACTTAAGAGTACTTATCCAGAGCAGTGTAGTGCGAGTGACTAAATTTGTTAGAAATTCGTATTAAGTGAAATAAGTATATAAGTGTATATATATATATATATATATATATATATATATATATATATATGTATATATACACTTATATACTTATTTCACTTAATACGAATTTCTAACAAATTTAGTCACTCGCACTACACTGCTCTGGATAAGTACTCTTAAGTATGCATAGTGCAAATGGCCAAATTTGTTAGACCGAATTCACTATAATTATTTTTTTATTTTAACACTTTCTGAACTGAAAGGTTATGTAAATGTCAAACAAATGTAAGTGCGCGCCGCGCGGCTTCTCAGCGCCATCAGCGCATATATATATATATATATATGTGTTGATTTTATACAGATCGAGGTGTGATTTTATTTCTTTAATTGGGTTTTCATTGATCAACGAGATTGTCCTTTTATGGTAAGAAGCAAAAAATTATAATTTTTATTTTGCTTTATATGTTATATAATATTTTTACTAAAAAAAAGAAATGATATCTCACAAAAAAACCTTTTTTTTTAAAAAAGGTAAAAAAAGGGCGCCAAGTACACGCCTTGTTATATTAAAAAAAAGTTTTCCTCATAAAAAAACCTTTCCAAAAAATTGTTTTTTTTTTAAAAAGTTTTCCTCATAAAAAACCTTTTCAAAGAACTGTACTTTCAAAAATATATTATATTAAAAAAAAGTTTTTCTCACAAAAAACCTTTCCAAAAAAAGTTGTATATATCATAAAAAACTTTTCAAAAAGATTGTATTTCCAAAAATATATTATAAAAAAATCTTTTTAAAAAAATTATATATATTTATTATAAAAAACCTTTCCAAAAAAATTGTACTTTTAAAAAAAGTTGTATATATTAAATAAAAATTTGCTACATATTCTGTCTATAAAAGAGGTGATATCAGAAAATGACGCCAAGTTTAAATAAAGAACCTTTCAAAAAAAGTTGCATGTATATCTAATTATTTATTTAAAAATGATATTTATGTTTATATCTAGTTAATTCTTTTTAAGTATACTTTTTAAAATAATTGCATTTGTATCTAGTTATTTTTTTTATATCTGTATCTAGTTAAATAAAAAAATTTTTCAAATTTAATCAAAATAAAAAAATATTACAAAATTTCGCAAAAAACTTGGCGCTGCTATAAAATAGCCTTAAAATATTATTATACATCTTAAAATATTATAGAGCAATGAAGGCTATTTTATAGCAGCGCCAAGTTTTTTGCGAAATTTTGTAATATTTTTTTATTTTGATTAAATTTGAAAAATTTTTTTATTTAACTAGATACAGATATAAAAAAAATAACTAGATACAAATGCAATTATTTTAAAAAGTATACTTAAAAAGAATTAACTAGATATAAACATAAATATCATTTTTAAATAAATAATTAGATATACATGCAACTTTTTTTGAAAGGTTCTTTATTTAAACTTGGCGTCATTTTCTGATATCACCTCTTTTATAGACAGAATATGTAGCAAATTTTTATTTAATATATACAACTTTTTTTAAAAGTACAATTTTTTTGGAAAGGTTTTTTATAATAAATATATATAATTTTTTTAAAAAGATTTTTTTATAATATATTTTTGGAAATACAATCTTTTTGAAAAGTTTTTTATGATATATACAACTTTTTTTGGAAAGGTTTTTTGTGAGAAAAACTTTTTTTTAATATAATATATTTTTGAAAGTACAGTTCTTTGAAAAGGTTTTTTATGAGGAAAACTTTTTAAAAAAAAAACAATTTTTTGGAAAGGTTTTTTTATGAGGAAAACTTTTTTTTAATATAACAAGGCGTGTACTTGGCGCCCTTTTTTTACCTTTTAATTATTGACCGGAAATGATAAATATTGTTAGAACTAATTTAGTATACATAGAACAGAAATATATTAAACTTTGATATTTAATTTTATTTATTTAAACAAATCATACACTAAAGTCTCAAATCATGTACTTTTTTGACAGAATGTATGGTAAAATTAAAACAATCATACCATTTATCACTATGCCTTATGTGACAATTGTTTAGAGACTTTACTGTATATGATTTGTCTAAATGTCTAAATAAATAAAATTAAATAGCTCAAAGTTTAATATTTCTGTTCTATATATATTAAATTAGTTCTAACAATATTTATCATTTCCAGTCAATTTCATTTTGTGTATTGCAAGATTTCTTGTCGAGTTTGTGTGTACAATTTTTTTTCTATGGATAAATAAAATTCAATAATATATCTAAAATATAATCTGAATATTCTCTTACATACACTTAATTCTCTACCCACACTATGATGTGAATAATTTTGTTGTCAACCATAGCATTAACTACAGAAGACAATTTATACTATATTTTTTAAAATATAATTAATAATTAATGCAATTACGTCACTGTGAGTCTCTGTAAATATAAAAAACTGTATCGTAATCTGCCATAAACCATAAATAAAATTCAAATTAAATTAGAAGATATAAATATTTGATTTTTCTCTGTAATTTGACTGCACACCTACACTTTTATATATGCAAATGTTTCTCTTCATTATTTATTACTATGTAATATTATTTTTTGATAATATTGAGAGGAGCATTAATCTATCGAATATTGAAGCAGATTACAACTCTTTGATTTGTATAATTAGTTAACAGTGTAATTAGCTGAACGTCAAATATTGCTTCTGAGGGATTAATATACACGCGGCAACGTGTATTAGTACATTATACTTTTTATTGATTTTTTTATACATACAAATAATAATTTTATCCATATTTATCCTAGTATTTAAAAGTAATTATACAAATAAGATATTAGATGAGTTAACAAAAGCCTAAGTAATAATAAAATACATTTGTGCGATGTTATATCGCGCGTTTACCATCTATCGAAGACAAGTAATTATGAATGTTGTGGCTATGATTTGATGTGAAAGGGAAGGGATCTTAATATTTGCGCAATGCTCTACGTACATCAATAATGCTTTACATTTTCGATTTCAGACTTTTCGGATCAAACGCATCATGATTCGATGTTAATCAAGAGACACGGTAGTGTCTCGCGCCAAGTTCACGCGCAGCGCAAGACCGACCGTGTATCTTTACGCGAGCACATGAGCTGATAGGAGTCGAGATTTTCATATCTCAATAATGCGTGGACCGATCGAATTTATAATAGGCTTAATCGATAGAGCACATGCGATTTACATAATAAAAGTATCTTTACTTTTTTTGTACATGCTTTCTAAAAAAATATATTAATTGCCAAAGTTTGCCAAAGTCGAAATATGCCGAAATCTATGTAAGCTTGGTCGTCGTCGTCTGTTCGTCATCCTTCTCTAATATATAAGTTTGTCCTTTGTCAACTAGAAGCATCAAAATGCGACATGGTTGTCCTTTTCTACAGCCCGCGAAATGTCGATTCCCGCATAAGAGCGTCTTTTTTCTTTCCTTTCTTTTTCTAAAAGATGTCTGTCCTTTTCCAACATGGCGGCGCTCAGACCTGTCAGCTCGCAGCTTTGATGATACTAATCACATTGATATAATTAATATCGGTCGTAAAATGTATATGTAACGTGTTGTGGAGACAAATAGAGATAGTGTATATCAAAATAATAGTATTCTTTATAAAAAAAATTTTTCTTGTCTTGAAGTGCAGAAGTGTAGCAACACACATGCTGACAACACTCTTAAAGGGAACGTTCACAAGTATCCCCTCACGATTTGATTCTCCTTAAAATATGTTATAAAACATACAATTTGAGAAGCACGTATTTTTTTATAGCGGCCCTAACTCAAATTTAAGGGGTGAAACACTCTTTTAAAAAAAAAACGAGTTTTTTCTTTGTGTGTAACTATCGCCAAAACCGTAAGAGATATAAAAAAATGTTTCAAGTAAAAGTTGTATGGCTTGTAATGGGCTTTATAACTGTGTAGTTGGATTTTCAAAAAATGTAATTTTTTTAGTTTACCCCCACTCTTTGGTATTATTTTTTTGAATTTTAAAATTTTTGTAATGACAAAAGTTGTAGCATTTTTTACGCTGAATTCAACCATATATGATTTTATTATGTTCCGAAATCGCATCTTTCAAAAATGAGTCATCAGTATCACACTATATGCGTCGCGCTGCATGATGCATTGTTTATACCGCACTTGTGTTGTGCATAGTCGCAAAATAAATATAAAAATGACATGTTATTATATATTTGAGAAATAAAAGTTAACTAAAATTGTTGCTAAAGCATCCCTTCCACATTACACTCTTATAGATAATCGCTGCATTTTGTGCGCAGCGCGTTGTTATATGCAAGTTAGCTATCAGCGCATATTACACTTTGAAGTTTTGCTTGCAGTAACCACGGGAAAATAATTTATGAAACAAAAACAGTGAATGAATCAATCTATTCAACATATATCTACCCTGACTTTACCTTCTTGGCCCGACTTGACTGAGAATGAAATAAAATATAAAATTCTGTACAGTTTACTCTTTTTCAATAATTTTAATATACTGCGATTCTACATACTATTACATTCCACTAAATTACTACGATTTTTTTAAACTATGGTATATAAAATGTATATTATAAGTATAATTATAATATATATAAATAAGCTTATATATACACTCACCCGAAAAAAAAGCGGTACACTGAAAATGTGGGAAAAATTCATCAAATTTCAACTGACGATAACTTCGTAAATAATAAAGATAGAAAGTTCTATAAAATATGGAAATGAAGCTAAAAATCTCTACTTTAAGAATCAATTTATTTCAAAGTTGCAAAATAAATTTATTGAAAATGGCGGATGACAAAGCGCGAGCATGCAAAATTGAAAAATAATGGTTCGAGTTTGCGACGGTGCACGGTATAAACAAAAAATTGTAGCTTATTGGGATCAAAAGCGTACGAAAGTACAGAGTCTCCTCTTTAAAATGCTTTTTTATGCATCTCGATACGATGATTTTTCGCTGAGAGATTCGCATTTGAAGTAAGAATCTGCCTTTTTCTTCAAATGCGAATCTCTCGGCGAAAAATCATCGTATCGAGATGCATAAAAAAGCATTTTAAAGAGGAGACTCTGTACTTTCGTACGCTTTTGATCCCAATAAGCTACAATTTTTTGTTTATACCGTGCACCGTCGCAAACTCGAACCATTATTTTTCAATTTTGCATGCTCGCGCTTTGTCATCCGCCATTTTCAATAAATTTATTTTGCAACTTTGAAATAAATTGATTCTTAAAGTAGAGATTTTTAGCTTCATTTCCATATTTTATAGAACTTTCTATCTTTATTATTTACGAAGTTATCGTCAGTTGAAATTTGATGAATTTTTCCCACATTTTCAGTGTACCGCTTTTTTTTCGGGTGAGTGTATATAAAAGCTTATTTATTGTATCAATATATTATAATTATACTTATAATATACATTTTATATTTCAAGATTTTATATACCATAGTTTAAAAAAATCGTAGTAATTTAATAGAATGTAATAGTATATAGAATATATCGCAGTATATTAAAATTATTGAAAAAGAGTAAACTGTACAGAATTTTATATTTCAATTCATTGTCAGTCAAGTCGGGCCAAGAGGGTAGAGTCAGGGTGGATATATGTTGAATAGATTCATTCACTGTTTTCGTTTCATAAATTATTTTCCCGTGGTCACTGCAAGCAAAATTTCAAAGTGTAATATGCGCTGATAGCTAACTTGCATATAACAACGCGCTGCGCACGAAATGCAGCGATTATCTATAAGAGTGTAATGTGGAAGGGATGCTTTAGCAACAATTTTAGTTAACTTTTCTTTCTCAAATATATAATAACATGTCATTTTTATATTTATTTTGCGACTATGCACAACACAAGTGCGGTATAAACGGTCATGCAGCGCGACGCATATAATGTGATACTGATGACTCATTTTTGAAAGATGTGATTTCGAAACATAATAAAATCATATATGGTTGAATTCAGCGTAAAAAATGCTACAACTTTTGTCATTACAAAAATTTTGAAATTTGAAAAAATAATAACAAGGGGTGGGGGTAAATTAAAAAAATTTTATTTTTTGAAAATTTAACTACACAGTTATAAAGCCCATTACAAGCCATACAACTTCTATTTGAAATATTTTTTTATCTCCTACGGTTTTGGCGATAGTTACACACAAAAAAAAACCATTTTTTTTTTTAAAGGAGTGTTTCATCCCTTAAATTTGAGTTAGGGCCGCTATAAAAAAATACGTGTCTACTCAAATTGTATGTTTTACAACATATTTCAAAGAGAATCAAATCGGAGGAGGGGACACTTGTGAACGTTCCCTTGTTAGTATTCTGTAGTTAGTGGACAGAAAGTGTACTTTGTGTATATTGGTGGAATCGGCAGGTATGTAATGTTTATAGAGAAGAAATGTCTAACAATTGGATTGAAGCTGACGATACGCTAAAAAAAAGACAATGGCCTAGAGGTGCTAAAGATGTTTTTGTCATTCTTACAGAAATTTGATCAAAAGTAATCTGTTTTTATATATGAAAAAACGCAATAACTTAAAAATACAGATGGTTTTTTATACCCTTTTTATGATCACTAATAATTTTCTTATAAAACATGTTGTAAAATATAAAAAAAAATTATTAGGTTTGTATAAATTAAGATTTCTATAATCGAAAAGAGGATCGTCGTATTGAAAATATGACGGGAGTGATGGTGATATTATTACCATTATTTTTACTAAAAAAAAAGAATCATATTTATTGAAATTATTTTTACTAAAAAAAAGAAATAATATCTCACAAAAAAACCTTTTTTTTAAACAAAGGTAAAAAAAAGGCGCCAAGTACACGCCTTGTTATATTAAAAAAAAGTTTTCCTCATAAAAAATCTTTTCAAAGAACTGTACTTTCAAAAATATATTATATTAAAAAAAAGTTTTTCTCACAAAAAACCTTTCCAAAAAAAGTTGTATATATTATAAAAAACTTTCCAAAAAGATTGTATTTCCAAAAATATATTATAAAAAAATTTTTTTTTTTAAATTATATATATTTATTATAAAAACCTTTCCAAAAAATTGTACTTTTAAAAAAAGTTGTATATACCAAATAAAAATTCGCTACATATTCTGCCTATAAAAGAGGTGATATCAGAAAATGACGCCAAGTTTAAATAAAGAACCTTTCAAAAAAAGTTGCATGTATATCTAGTTATTTATTTAAAAATGATATTTATGTTTATATCTAGTTAATTCTTCTTAAGTATACTTTTTAAAATAATTGCATCTGTATCTAGTTATTTTTTTTATATCTGTATCTAGTTAAATAAAAAAATTTTTCAAATTTAATTAAAATAAAAAAATATTACAAAATTTCGCAAAAAACTTGGCGCTGCTATAAAATAGCCTTAAAATATTATTATACATCTTAAAATATTATAGAGCAATGAAAGCTATTTTATAGCAGCGCCAAGTTTTTTGCGAAATTTTGTAATATTTTTTTATTTTAATTAAATTTGAAAAATTTTTTTTATTTAATTAGATACAGATATAAAAAAAAATAACTAGATACAGATGCAATTATTTTAAAAAGTATACTTAAGAAGAATTAACTAGATATAAACATAAAGTGTTGTATGAAAGGAGAGATGTTTAGCACTCCCCTAGACAAGGACGGACACATATGTACTGGTAAGGCACGGTCGTCTTTGACGACTCTTACCAACACATTTTTAATATGAGGAAGCGGGCCCGGATGAGGGCTATCGCAAACTGGGGAATCCAGTTGAGCGACCCTGATATTCCGGGCCGCAGGACCATCGAGGCCATCCGGCCCTGCCTACCAGAATGGGTGGGTAGGGCCCACGGCGGGCTTTCCTTTCGTGCGACGCAGGTGCTCTCGGGGCACGGATGCTTCGGAGAGTACCTGTGTCGAATCGGGAGGGAACGTACAACACGGTGTCACCACTGTGCGGCCGACCGGGACTCGGCGCAACACACCTTGGAGGACTGTCCAGCATGGGCAGAGGAGCGCCGAGTCCTGGTCGCAGTGGTGGGGGGGGACCTCTCCCTTCCGGCAATAGTCAAGGCTATGCTGGAGGGGGAGGAGAAATGGAGGGCGGTCTCCTCCTTCTGCGAGCAAGTAATGTCGCAGAAAGAGGAGGCTGAGAGAGAAAGAAGGGGAGAGCTACCAGCTCAACCCTCTAATGGAGGAGATGGGGGCAGAGCGCTAAGAAGAAGACGCCCTGCAGCCCATATGAGAAGGTTCTAGGGGGAGGGGGATTGGATCCTCCTCGCTGCACCACACGCCCCACTAGACAAGAAAGACACCTGGGGGGGGGGTGAGAAGGGTGCATCGAGCTCGACAAAATTCCCCCCCACCACCCCTCCCCACTACGAAGGAGTGGTCCGGGGGGGGAGGGGGGAGAGGGGTCGGATGGAATTATCCGCGATCTCCTCTCCTCTTCTCCTCTCTCCGAAACAGGAAAACAGGGGGGGTTGGCGCCTTGACGGGGGTCAAGGTGCCAATCCCCACCCCCCCAACAACACCGGGAGGGGTGTAGGGAGGCAGAGGTGACCCTGCTTCCTTACAAAAGCAAGGAAATAAAGCCCGTTAATCGGGCAGCCCGGATGGTATCTTCCGGGCGGGAAAGTGCTGCAATAAAGCGGCAGGCCGGGGGAGTCTTCAGGACGTAATGCTCATGGCGGTTCCCTGGACTCCCCCACCTAGGCCAGTGAGGGTCACCGGTGGAGTTTTAGTGGGTATGCCTGGGAAAAACCTTTTTCCCCAGGAGACTCCCACATAACCCGTGGTCTTCCCCCGAGGACCACGGGTATCCATAAAGGATTTCTCCACCTAAAAAAAAAAAAAAAAATAAGATATAAACATAAATATCATTTTTAAATAAATAACTAGATATACATGCAACTTTTTTTGAAAGGTTTTTTATTTAAACTTGGCGTCATTTTCTGATATCACCTCTTTTATAGGCATATGTAGCAAATTTTTATTTGGTATATACAACTTTTTTTAAAAGTACAATTTTTTGGAAAGGTTTTTTATAATAAATATATATAATTTTTTTAAAAAAATTTTTTTATAATATATTTTTGGAAATACAATCTTTTTGGAAAGTTTTTTATAATATATACAACTTTTTTTGGAAAGGTTTTTTGTGAGAAAAACTTTTTTTTAATATAATATATTTTTGAAAGTACAGTTCTTTGAAAAGATTTTTTATAAGGAAAACTTTTTTTAAAAAAACAATTTTCTGGAAAGGTTTTTTTATGAGGAAAACTTTTTTTTAATATAACAAGGCGTGTACTTGGCGCCCTTTTTTTACCTTTTTTTAAATACATATATCGTGACTATTGATACAAAATTTTAAATTATAATTGATTAATTGATTTATTGTATCAGCTATTGTCAATATTTGAACTTTAATCTTTCACACATGTCAAACGCTTGAAAACAACAAACTGTTAAAAATAGTTCTGAGTCATGATGCACGAATATCCGAACGTGATTCACACACAGCCCGAAGTCTTAAATTAGTAAGTAAGACATTATTGACGCCTGATGTACACACACGAAATCAATAATGCCTTAATACACGAAGTTGAACCAAGTTTCGACAATACAAGGAGCATTGTATTCATGCAGGGTGGTAATCGTGATTTCGTATAGATGTAGGATAATTTCCTGTCAAAAAACAAGTCAAAATTTTACATTGGTTTGTGTGTTAATACCTAAATAAACTACATATAATTGTTCTAATTATATTTGGAACGTTTTAACCATAATTCAGAGGTTTTTTGTATTCTCTAGTAATATGCTCTGCATAGAAGAAGCAAAACTACAAGCTCAGGAAATACAGAGTGATCCACGAGTGGTGGAGCACCAATTCTGCCCTCACTTCCACGAGGGAAAATTGTAGGATGTAATTTCGTGTTCTTTACTGCGCTGTTCTGCTGGAATTCGTTTCGACAAGATTTCTGTGACTACAATTCAAATGCTCCTTCGAAATTTTGTTAATAGTATAGTTTTGTATTGTTAATAGTATACAAAAAACCAACTTGAAAGAAGCAGAACGAGAGCAATTATAATACTAAGCTTATTTGATCGAAGTCCTATATTAGCGAGCTTTGGATCAGTTGTAGAAATATTGTTATGTGCCGATGCATATGATTGCACGGTTTTATCTTATAAATAAAAAAAAATCAAAAGATATACCTTTACATCGTAATATGTTCATTTTTCACAGACCTAAGTTTGTGAAAAAAGATTAATAAAAGAAAAACTAAAAGAATCGCAGCGTAGAATGCAAAAAATCTTTTTGTTATTAAAAAAAAATACAAAGTAATGAGTTTTGATTCAATTTTGGACCCTCCTCAATCTGATAAGATTGCAATCGATAAGGTTTCAATAGCATGCTTTAGTCGTGCTATTTGTTCGCATTAATGCCACGCATGAAAACTATCTCAACTCAGGAAATTTAAATTTAAAATGTAATACGCAGTTCAATTGTAATAATTGTTTGTGACGGATATTCCGCATTTTTTTCTTCTTCCGCCCCTACCACGATTCCAAAAATTGTTGCTGTTTCCACGGCTTCCACGGCTTTCACGTTGGCCCGCTCTTTTCCATCTTCTGACTGTAACAAAAAAAATGGTTTAAAATAATTGTTTATTATTTAATTGTTGATAAATTTGCTACTAAAAAGTAGGATATGTAACTTTTAGTTGCTATACTTACGTTGTGCTGCAACCTGATGCTGTTTGTGCTCTTTTTGTGGCAGTAGCGGCTGCGATGGCAGTGGCGGCTGCGATGGCAGTGGCGGCTGCGAAGGCAGTGGAGGCTGCGACGGCAGTGGCGGCTGCCAAGGCAGTGGAGGCTGCGACGGCAGTGGCGGCTGCGAAGGCAGTGGCCACTGCAAAGGCAGTGGAGGCTGCGACGGCAGTGGCAATATTTCTGATGGCAGTTTTTCTTCCTGCATGACTAAAAAAGATATTAATAATTTAATAAAAAAACATTTTAATTATCAGTTAATTTTTACTTACTTTTCGTACCACGTGTTCTTAATTATTATCGAGACACGGTAGTGTCTCGCGCCAAGTTGACCGTACTGCACACGTCATAGAATAAAATGGCCAGATATAACACCGAGCAGTGATGCGATATTTCCCACAGCGGTCCCGGCTCCGCTGCCTCACACAACCTTACAGAAGCGCTACGTCACGTATCCGTGTGAGCTCGGCCGTTCAACCAATGGAAGAGAGCGAACGCTCCCTTCCACCGAGCCGACACAACAGACGATAAATGCATGCTACTTGCATGTTAAAAGCAAGCGTTTCTGATTCAGAAAAGAAATTTTGAGGCGAGTGGCTGGAATATTAGAGATCACCTGTTCGAAACCTGCTTCGTGCAACTTTTTTTTCTTTTTTCCACATTTGTTTCTAACATAGTAAATTATTAGATAATATTTTTTTGCCCAAAAAAATAATATTTTCTATTTATTATTAATATTCGCATATATTAAACTAACAATTTTAGAAATAATACAGATCTGCTATTGTTAATAGAAAAATGAAGTTATTTTACAATGTTGCAACAAAGTGCTAATTTAACATATGCGAATATTTTTAATAAAGATAAAATAATTTTTTTTAGCCAAAAACATTATCTAATAATTTACTTAAAATAAATATCGAAAAAGGAAAAAAAGTTACAAAATCACAGTTTTCAAACACGAGATTTTTAATATTCTTGCCATTCGCCTTACTCGTTTAGCCATGCTTGTTATTTTACATTTATCAACATAAAAGATTACACGCCTGCAAAGCTTTTAATTATTTATTTTAAACTACTGCATATTAGCAAGAGTTACTGCAGTAACTACATATACATGTACTGTGGAGATTAGTGGAGGAACACAGTAGCATATTAAAACTGCAGTCAAATAGATGTAGATTGGTAATTTTATTAATACTATTAATAAGTAGTGGTCTTCCGCACCACCTTTGAGGTTCCACTTATGGCGCGTTCGATTTTTTTTTAAGTGGATCGTCGCCTGGAGCCCTATTGTACCACTTTTTTTACACCTGTTATTTACAGGTTAAAATAATTTGCAGTAGTTGACACTGTATTTTTGTATCTATATACTTACTGTACTTTGTATACTCACTGTACTTGTACTTTTGCGCGTTGCGCGTATATTGGCGAGTTGGGAAAATTACTTACTTTATAATTTTTTATAAATACAAAATATATTTTGTATTTATTATGCCTGCAATGCTATCAAGAGTAATGAGAAATACAAGGTGTCCCATTTTAAACAATCCACTCAAATATCTCAGAAACATCGAGTTAAATAATAAAATTTTTTAAATAAAAGTTGTAGGATTTGGAGAGGGAAAAAATATAGGGATATTTGTTTGACCTTGGATGGAAGCGCTTCTGAGATTTGAAGGTCATTTTTATTTTTTTAAATGGAACCACTTTAATTTTTTTATATAAATCGATTTCTCATAATATTTGTCGTAAAAAGTTATAAAACTAGGATGGCCAAAAATTGAATGGTTTACAAGATATTTTATACTTTAATTTGACATAATTTTACATAAACTATAAAATATCTCGTTAAATATTCATTTTTCAATTATCTTACTTCAACACTTTTATGCACAAAATAATGAGAGGAATCAATTGGTATAAAAAAAACACATAGTTGTCTTTAAGAAAAAATCTAGCAGAGCTATATTTAAGCTATATTTAGCAGATATGATATAATATACTTTCTTCTTAAATATATATACTTTTTTCTTAAAGTCAACTATGTATTTTTTTACACCAATTGATTCCTCTCATTATTTTGTGCATAAAAGTGTTGAAGTAAGATAATTGAAAAATGAATATTTAACGAGATATTTTATAATTTATGTAAAATTATGTCAAATTAAAGTATAAAATATCTTGTAAACCATTCAATTTTTGGCCATCCTAGTTTTATAACTTTTTACGACAAATATTATGAGAAATCGATTTATATAAAAAAATTAAAGTGGTTCCATTTAAAAAAATAAAAATGACCTTCAAATCTCAGAAGCGCTTCCATCCAAGGTCAAACAAATATCCCTATATTTTTCCCTCTCCAAATCCTACAACTTTTATTTAAAAAATTTTATTATTTAACTCGGTGTTTCTGAGATATTTGAGTGGATTGTTTAAAATGGGACACCTTGTATTTCTCATTACTCTTGATAGCATTGCAGGCATAATAAATACAAAATATATTTTGTATTTATAAAAAATTATAAAGTAAGTAATTTTCCCAACTCGCCAATATACGCGCAACGCGCAAAAGTACAAGTACAGTGAGTATACAAAGTACAGTAAGTATATAGATACAAAAATACAGTGTCAACTACTGCAAATTATTTTAACCTGTAAATAACAGGTGTAAAAAAAGTGGTACAATAGGGCTCCAGGCGACGATCCACTTAAAAAAATCGAACGCGCCATAAGTGGAACCTCAAAGGTGGTGCGGAAGACCACTACTTATTAATAGTATTAATAAAATTACCAATCTACATCTATTTGACTGCAGTTTTAATATGCTACTGTGTTCCTCCACTAATCTCCACAGTACATGTATATGTAGTTACTGCAGTAACTCTTGCTAATATGCAGTAGTTTAAAATAAATAATTAAAAGCTTTGCAGGCGTGTAATCTTTTATGTTGATAAATGTAAAATAACAAGCATGGCTAAACGAGTAAGGCGAATGGCAAGAATATTAAAAATCTCGTGTTTGAAAACTGTGATTTTGTAACTTTTTTTCCTTTTTCGATATTTATTTTAAGTAAATTATTAGATAATGTTTTTGGCTAAAAAAAATTATTTTATCTTTATTAAAAATATTCGCATATGTTAAATTAGCACTTTGTTGCAACATTGTAAAATAACTTCATTTTTCTATTAACAATAGCAGATCTGTATTATTTCTAAAATTGTTAGTTTAATATATGCGAATATTAATAATAAATAGAAAATATTATTTTTTTGGGCAAAAAAATATTATCTAATAATTTACTATGTTAGAAACAAATGTGGAAAAAAGAAAAAAAAGTTGCACGAAGCAGGTTTCGAACAGGTGATCTCTAATATTCCAGCCACTCGCCTCAAAATTTCTTTTCTGAATCAGAAACGCTTGCTTTTAACATGCAAGTAGCATGCATTTATCGTCTGTTGTGTCGGCTCGGTGGAAGGGAGCGTTCGCTCTCTTCCATTGGTTGAACGGCCGAGCTCACACGGATACGTGACGTAGCGCTTCTGTAAGGTTGTGTGAGGCAGCGGAGCCGGGACCGCTGTGGGAAATATCGCATCACTGACACCGAGGCTTACACACATTCAATTTAGAGTGGCGTATACCTATTGCGCGAAGCGTTCTGTATAATACCACACATACGCGATTCTTGATTGACTGTGTATGGGCCCCGTCTGCCTAGAATCTTATAAGCGCAAACGGTGCCTTGTGATTGGTCCAACTTTCAGCGCAAATGTGATAGATTGATATGTCATTTCTTTTCTATGCAATTATTAAAACCTAATTGGATACTTTTATATATATGACAGTTTGTCAACAAATAGTTGTCTATCTATGTAGATATGACTCTATGTTTATTAACTCTGTGTTGTTATTAATGTCTCTTGATAGTCAAGTGATATTAATAATAAGAGAAATAAGAGAAAAAGAAGAGGAATAAGTTGTATATTAACGCACTTCTTGAGGTATGTATGTGTAAAATTAATAATAATGTATTAATATTAATAGTTGACAAACTACGATGCACGATTTTTTCTATTTATGATTGTTTGTATTTATACATAATTCTTAGTTATTATATCAAATTAATTATTGCAGTAATAAAAAATCTGATTTTTACAGTGATAATAATAAAATTTGGAAGAAGAGGAAACAGCAGTACACTTATAGAGGTATGTTCAAATCTAATAACGTATTTATTAGTTAATATTTTATTATAATTAGTTAATATTTTATTATATTATTATTTTATTATTGCAGTGATAAAAAAATCAGATTTGGAAGAAGGTAAGATTGTTTTTTTTAAATAATTATATTAAGTGGTTTATGTCAATTGTATGATAATCACCAAAGTGTGTATTTATTTCTGTTAAATATTTTTATTTTATAGGACTCTTGGAGGGTTTAGGTGCCTGGAGGATCAAGGTGTTTCAAGGATTTTGGTAAAGTATATATTTTTAATTTTATTTTAATAAAGGCTGCTGTGCGCCGATACAAGGCTGCTGTGCGCCTGCAAAAAAGGCTGCTGTGCGCCTGCAAGAAAAGGCTGCTGTGCGCCTGCAAAAAAGGCTGCTGTGCGCCTATAAAAAAGGCTGCTGTGCGCCTATAAAGATATATAATAGAAAATAATATATATTTATTTTTTAATAAGACAAAAATGTCTAAAGAAACAGAAAAACAGATGGCGTTGAAACCAAATCAGAAAAATATTATTGTTCAAGGTCACTGGTTAAATGATAAACATATGGATCATTTTAATCAACTTTTAAAAAATTGCTCTGATTATAGACCTGAAGGATCGTGGAAATTGTTTTTTCCTGATAACATAGAATCTGTACCAGAAAATAAGAAACATATACAGATATTATTTAGCTCAAATAATCATTGGGTATGTAGTTATTATGATAGAAAAAACTTATTTATCTATGATTCATTAAATTTGAAAAAGTTGCACAGTGATCATGAGAAGTTTTTAAAACGATTATTTCCAATTTATCCTTTTCATGAGCGGCGTATTAAATTTCCTATTGTACAAAGTCAACCAAATGGCGATGATTGCGGTGTTTTTGCAATAGCTTTTGCGATTTCATTGTTATTTAATATTAAACCCGAAAAAGTGAGATATGACCATAGTTTAATGCGTTCGCATTTAACAAAAATTTTTGAATCTAATGTGATTGAGCATTTCCCTCAGGATTCTAAATATGATGTTCCTCAAAAAGTGCTTCCATTAGCGATAATAAGAGGAAAAGAAGTTGATGCAAATCGTAAACGTATCATACGTCAGAATAAGACAGAGCAAGTAAAAGCAAAGCAATTACAAAAAAATTATAAATTTAAAGATCAGAAAAATATTATTGCTCAAAACGACATGTTAGACGATGCACATATAGATTATTTTGTACAACTTTTAATAAATTGTTCTGATTATAAACTTGTTGAAACGTGGAAATTAAATTTTCTTCATGAAATACAACCTGTATCAGAACATAAGAAACATATACAGATATTATATAGCTCAAATAAACATTGGATATGTAGTCATTATGATAGAAAAAACTTATTTATCTATGATTCGTTAAACATAAAAAAGTTGCACAAAAATCATGAACAATTTTTAAGACGATTATTTCCAACTTATCCTTTTGATGAACGGCCTGTCAGATTTCCTACTGTGCAAAGTCAACCGAATGATTACGATTGTGGTGTTTTTGCAATAGCTTTTGCAATTTCATTGTTATTTAATATTAAACCCGAAAAAGTGAGATATAACCACAGTTTAATGCGTTCGCATTTAATGAAAATTTTTGAATCTAATGTGATTGAACATTTCCCTCAGGATTCTAAATATGGTATTCCTCAAAAAGTGCTTCCATTAATGATAATAAAAGCAAGAGAAGCTAAAGCAACTCGCGTACATATGATACGTCAAAAGGAGACAGAGCAACAAAAAGTAAATTGATTGCAAAAGAATCGTGAATTTAAAAACGATTTAAATAAGAAAAATGAAAATAAACATAAAAATCAAGAAGAAAAGTTTCGATATAAACAAAATGTAGAAAACATTTGTACTCTAAAACGGAAACGATATACAGATTTAAAAAATAATTGCGCTAAAAAGAGAAGGCGATATGAAATAGATTCTGTAAGACAACGCGCACAAAAACGCAAACGTTGTGCTATAGTTATGCAAAACGAACAAAGTAAACAAAAAATATTAGAGCGTAAATGTTGTAACAGACAATATTACGAGAAGAAAAGAGAAGAAAGAAGAAAAGAGAATAAAAACAAATTTGTAATAAATAAATGCAATGTTACAAATAAAATTATTAAAAAATATAAAAATTTTCGGTGTCAGAATTCAACAATAAAACTTCATACTTCTTTGACAATAGTTATTAAAAATATTTCAAATAAATTAAATATTACAGGTCAGATCGAAAAACAATTAGAAGCCGAGAAAATAATACGTTGGTGTATACATATTAGGAACGGTTATATTCGCAAGATGTATAATATATTAGCTGTACTTAAAAAGAAATCAGAAGTATGCTTGACTCTTGTTGATAAGTGTTGTGGAATTAATAAAAAATTAGATGTGTTATGTGGGATATCTAGACACACAGCATCATCTGAAAATTATTTTATAGAGTCTACATACCGTAATGCAATTTTGGAAGAATCTTTAGTAATGAACATGGAAGGGCAAATTGTAAATGTGTCACCTTTGATAACAGCACTAGCAAAAAAATCGTGGTCGTGCAGTACCTCATGTAAAATTGACAATCCAGTTTTGATTGAACAATATGAAAAATTTCTTGAAACTGTTAGTACATGTACTGTAAAGAATGTTCCTAGATTGATAGAAAGTATTCGTACATGTACAGTAAAAACATCAAATACGAAACTTGGTCATGCACAGAGTTGCTATATTAATTTCACTATTTGTGGAGCGATGTTTCTACCAATTCTATTGTTATCACCCCATTTTCCGAAAGTGAGAAATATAAGGCGTTTGATTTATCAACTTATAAATTTGTATCAAAAAATGTTGAATTTAGATGAAGCATTAAATTGTGCTGATTTGGAAGCATTAAATAAAACTGTTATTGCTGCACAAGAGAAAGCAGATATATACAAACATCAACAAACCGATGCAATTATAAGTGATGATGATATCTTTTTTAAGTATAAGAATGCGTTTAAAGCCTTGAAAAAACGTCTAATGGATACACCGCGTTATGCTTGTGTATCATGCGAAAAGCTTTGTTATAAAAAAAATGTTTCTGAAATCATTAAAGCAAAAATAGATAATCCAGTTTGGAAAGATTTAATGGTACATGTGGAGAAACAACAAATTAATGCACAATATATATGTATTTATTGTAAACAAAAATTTTGTCAAGGTTTAATGCCTGCGTATTGCATTTTGAATAATCTTTTTACAAATAATGTGCCTGAAGTAATATCATCTCTTAATACATTTGAAAAGATTCTTATACAGAGAGCTAAAGCATTTCAAACTGTTGTTAAAATGACAACTGTTATGAACAAAAAATTACCTGAAAGGCAAATGATACAAAAAGTTAAAGGTAGAACATTTCATTTACCACTTCCTATACAAGAGACATTAAACAAATTATGTTCTAATACCGATGCGATAAATATTAATCATGAATTATATATCTTAGTCAGAGGTATTCCCACAAAATCAAAAATTATATGGGAAGAGATGGTAAATGTTAAAAAAGTATTCGATGCATTAATATGGTTAAAGAATAATAATCCTTTGTATTCTGAAATAATATTACCAAATAGTCATAATGAATTATCTTTGGAAAAATTAAATAATCTGGAATTCCAGATGCAAGAGGATGAAAATGTTGCAAAAGATGTATTGGATGAGGAGCATGTGTCATTAAGTAATAATTTAGAAACCGAAATACAGGGAACAAAAAATCTTGGAGATGCTGCATTTAATCAGCATGAAGCAATGCTAACTCAGGTTATTAATGATGAAAATGATGGTTATTATGAGCAATATACTATATATCCATTATATGAAAAGAGAACAAATAAAACTGCAACAGCTTTATATTAAATGTTAAAAGTCTATGATTTACCTTTGGATAATCGTGAGAAATGTTTGGATTTGTTATGTTTTCCAGATTTATATTCTTTTGGTATTAATGGACAGCACGAAACTGGGCAGGTCAAGCTTCATGATCATGAATTTGTTAAATGTCGTTTGACGTCTAAACATCCACAGTATAGATTAAATCAACAATACCTATTCTTTTTGTTAAATAATACGAATATCCGTCAATTAAATCGTGGAATTTTTCATAAGATGAATGTAACTAATGCACAAGTTCGTTATATATACGGCTGCGGAATATTTAGAAGCAATGTCCAAAGAATTGTTAGAATCCGATTTAACCACAATATTTTTGACACTAAGGAATACGGAACAATTCTGGAGTAAACCGCGAAATAATTTAAATTGTATGACACAACATTACGGACCTGCAACATGGTTTCTAACATTAAATCCCGCTGAATGGTTATGGGAAGAGTTATGTGAATATATTCGTGAAGTAAATGGATGGTGCGATTCTTCGGTATGCGCCAGTGTACTTGTTGCTAGAGATCCTGTGTCAACATCGAGATTTCTCGATAATACGTTTTGTGCGATGCTTGACTTTATTTGTTCCAAAGATCATCCGATCGGAAAAGTCACTCATTATTTTTGGCGACGAGAATACCAAGGTAGAGGCATACAACATTTTCATTTATTAATTTAGATAAAAAATGCTCCAATTCTTGGTGAATCTTCTATTGAAGAAGTTTCCAAATTTATTTTACAATATATAAGCTGTAAAATGCCAGATAAAAATATTTCACCATTATTGTACAGACGTGTTAATACGCATCAACGACACAAACATAATGATTACTGTCTCCGTTCTAAAAAAGTTGGACATAAAGTTGTTCGGAGATGTCGTTTTGGATTTCCTCGTCCTGTCACTGAAACGTTAAGTATAAGAGATGTCATAACTGCCATAGCAGGTAGAAAGCAATTAAAACATAGAAGCAGGCTTTATGATCTTCCGCGAACTGAAGATGAAGGTTATATAAATGATTACAATCCTGTTCTTCTTACTGCATGGGAAGGAAATATGGATATACAATTTATTGGCGAAAAGTCGTCATTGCTTACCTGGTACATTACTAAATATATGAATAAAGCGGGAAAATGTGAGTTGTCTGATACTATTATTAATATTAAAAATAATACGAATAAATCATTGATGAGCTATCTTTGGAGTATTGCCTTGCGATTTACGAGTAATAGAGAATGTGGAGCTCTTGAAGCTGCTGATACATTACTGGGTATTGCTTTATGTGAAACTGATCCAAATACAACTATTAGATGGTTAGATGTTAATCGAATAAGATGTAGAAAATTAAAAACTCGTAAAGAAATTGAAGCACTTGATGATCAATCGACAGATATATTTTGTGAATCTTTAATAGATAATCACTATCCACAGAGACCAAAAGAACTAGAATGTATATTTCTTTATGAGTTTGCAAAATGGTATTGTAACATGGGCTTAACCCATGTTACTAGTCGCGCAATCGGCCACGACGATCGGCCGCGCATCGAGCCGCCGGCCGCAATACGTCACCGGAATACGGCCGCCGAGTGGAGCGGCCGGGTATATAAAGCCGTCGCTCCGGCCAGTAGGAACCGATCCCGGTCTGCAGTGAGCACGCTGCAGATCTCCCGAGCCACCGGGGAGCACTCCGACTCGGCTCTTCCTAGCAATCCGTTCCTATTAGGACAGGGAGCACTCTGTCCACGCCGGGAGCACTCGGCATCCGTTCACCATCCCTCTCAAGACAGGGAGCACCCTGTCTCCGTCGGGAGCACTCTGTCTCCGTCGGGAGCACTCGACGTCCTGTATACACCGTCTGTTCCTCCGTAGATTTAAGTATTCTTTAGTTCGCATTTTCTAGCTTGTATCCTCTAGTTTGTATTCTCTCGTTTGTATTCTCTAGTTTATATTCTATTTTCTAGCTTATATTCTATTTTCTGGTTTGTATTCTCTAGCTTATATTCTATTCTCTAGCTTGTATTTTCTAGCTTATATTCTATTCTCTGGCTTGTATTCTTTAGCTTATATTCTATTCTCTAGCGTGTATTCTCTAGCTTGTATTCCCTAGCTTGTATTCTTCCGCGGCGTATCGTAACCTTTTAGTTACTCCCGCTTTTGTACGCTTATCTTGTGCTTCCCCGCTTTAGACCGTTCAGCTTGCGCTCTCGCTTATGCACCACTTATTACGCGCACCCGCTAATTCAATGGCTATCGCTTGCGCCATTTAATTGCTTTGTAAATGTATTACCAACTCTTCTATTTAAGAATATAGTTGTTTTGTTACCCTAACTGGTCTACTTGATTGGAGTCTCTCTATCTGACCGCTTATCCCGAATCCTGGCACCAACGAGCTATTCCGCGCTTAGCTACAAGACCGCGAGATAAATTCGCACCGTTACAGTATAATATCACAAAAATCAAACCACGAAATGAGTTTATTGAATTCCATAAAATAAATAATGGTTATCTTAGACGACGACAGCGTGGATATCTTATTAATCATTATAGATATAATATTAATACACAACCGGAAAAGTATTTCTTTGCATTATTGTTAAAGTTTTAGATGGGTAAACAACAGAAAACACGACTATACACGTTGCGTGGTATAACTAGACTAACTTATTATTTGCTTCTTATAAAAAGAAAAAGTATCCGCGAGAGGGATAACAATACGAGACGCCTAACAGCTTAAAAACAAAATACTAATACAAGGAGCGCTGTAGGACAGAGATATTTTATTCATATAAAAGAAAGCAAAGTAGCGCGAATTATAAAAATAAGAAACACAAAATGTGAGAGCTTTAAATTAGTTTTAACAATTATTACTTCTGTTTAAACCGTGGAGAAAATTAGAAGAGCTTAGAAATGGATGTGATACCTCTGCAGAATCATTTCACAAGGTGAAACTACATTTAACGGAAGCATTACAATATCATGAAAAACTAGAAGAATTGCAAAAAGCATTTGAAACTGCTAAAGAGTTAGTTCAGCAATATTTAGATAAAGTACAAAAACAACATGAGTCACAGGATGATCCTGACAATCCAATAGGTGTTCAAAATATAGAAGCTGGTGAAGCGATGCAAGATTTTAAAGATCTTGATGATAAGAATAAAGAAATCGATGTATCAGAAATGATAGCGAAATTAAATATGAATCAAAAAAGAGTATTCGATAGAGTTATTACCACTGTAGGGTCAGATAATTCAATATTGCGATTATATGTTAGTGGAGAAGGTGGTACTGAAAAAAGTTATTTAATTAAAACTATAAAATGTTGGATAAAACAAAATCTAAAAAAAGATACTGCTGTTGCAGCACCTACTGGGATAGCAGCATTTAATATAGATGGTTTGACAGTTCATAGATTGCTTCAATTACCTGTTCAACATGGTAATACTCCTAAATACAAACGATTGTCTGATCATGTGTTAAAACTTTTACGAGCAGAGCTTAATGATGTTATTCTTTTTGTAATTGATGAAGTATCAATGATATCTAATTTGACTCTGTAGCGACACCTCCGATCTTGTCGCTCCACTCAAATATATTTTTTTTTTTGGCGCGGGTTTTGGGACATCGCAAGGAGTTGGAAATAATCACGCTGATTAGAATTGTAAAGTCAACCACACAACAGAATTTATTGCTAATTTACTCACTCTTACATCTATTGATGAAGTTTTAGTTTAGACTCTCGGGAGCGGAATACAAATGTTCGATACAGCGAGATCGACTCGATTGACTGCTAAAAGGCCGTCTTACTCCCGATCGTCAAGCAAATAAAAAAAATTCGAGTTTTTCCGTCGTCAGACCACGGGCGCGCGCGCCGAAGAAATCACGATCTTAGCACGTGGTAGCGATTCCAAAACAACCGATCACGCGGCTGTCACAATACAGGGCCGTTGATTTAATCGCTCTTCATCATATTAAATATAATATCTCGTATATTTATGCCTGCCTGAACATGCCGCCCGCCTCGTATCCGAAACGGTACGATAAAGATTTCCCTTGTCTCAATCTATCGAAAGACGAAAAATTTGCGAGATTAATCTCACGAACTCAGAATCTTTAGTTTTTACACTAACAATACGGACATGTCCATCGTCGCCGGGTTGCGTAGAGATAACACGCACAAGAGCCCATTTGGATGGCGGTAACAAATTATTTCGTAAGAGCACGAGTTCTCCTGGTTTAATATCCGGGAGCGAGCACATCCATTTGGGCCGTTGCTGTAAGGTGTGCAGGTAGTCGCAGGACCACGCGTTCCAAAAATGTTTGAGCATCGAACGAACACGTTGATAGCGGGAAAGGCGATTTTCTTGTACGTCCATTACTGATTCTTCGGGAACGGTGAGGAGAGGGGCTCCAATGAGGAAGTGCCCTGGAGTAAGCGTCGTAAAATCATCGGGATCGTTAGTCATGGTAGAAATCGGTCGCGAATTCAAGCATGCCTCTACTTGACAGAGAAGGGTGGAAAATTCTTCTGTCGATAGCGTATGCTTGCCCACAATGCGCCTTAAATGGTGTTTCATGCTCTTCACCCCCGCCTCCCAAATACCGCCGAAGTGGGGCGCAGCGGGGGGAACAAAGTGCCACGTAGTTCCATCGATCGCTAAAAGCAAGCCGAAATCCGAATCTTTGACGATATTCCGGAATGTATTTGCCAATTCTCTCTCTGCTCCTTGAAAGTTGGTCCCGTTGTCACTGTAGACATTGTTGGGGATGCCGCGACGCGAGACAAAGCGTTTAAATGCTGTGAGAAAAGCCTCGGTAGATAAGTCGGAGACTAACTCAAGGTGTATAGCGCGGGTCGCCAAGCAAACGAATATGGACACGTAAGCCTTGTGTGAATGTTGTCCTCTCCCCTTTTTCCATAAAACGGCAAATGGTCCCGCATAGTCAATGCCCGTGTGTGTGAACGAGCGAGATGGCGAGACACGTGAAGCTGGAAGACTTCCCATAATTTGCGTCGGAATTAACGCTCGTTGGCGAGCGCACGGGACACAGCGATGAATAGCCGACTTGACTAAGTTTCTTGCGCCGATAATCCAATAGTTCTGTCGGATGAACCTGATAGTCAACTGTGGCCCTCCATGTAACGTGTGTTTGTGGGCATGATCGATGATCAAGTCACTGATACGATGACGAGGCAAAATAATTGTCGCTCGAAAAATGCGAGAGGGGCATTTTTTAGCCGCCCGCCGAGCCGGATCGTATCGTTTTCGTCGAGGAATGGCGTTAATTTTATTAGAGGACTTCGAGATGATATAGGTTGCTTTCGACGTAGCTTCTTATATTCTGAGGCGAAAAGACTGAGCTGAGCTTGTTTGCACCAATCGATGCGTGCTTCGGACAATTCAGCGGCGGTAAGGCGAGAATCGGTTCCCGCGGTACTTGACCGTTTCGATCGTGCACAAGCGATAAATCGAAGGACATATGCGGTCACTCGAAGTAGGCGCGTCCATGATGATAGCCGATGAGGAAGATCATCGAGCGCAAGCGGTTGCGGCATGTCGTTGATATGTGCGACAGCAGCCTTGCAAGTTTCGGTGTTGACACCACGGGTAATTTCGTCAAAACTCTTGGGAGTCTGACGGGGCCATAACTTCGACGACTGTGTCAACCAAGTCGGGCCCGACCACCATAGTTTGCAGGACGATAGATCAGCCGGAGTGATGCCGCGGGATGCAATATCCGCGGGATTCGAGCCAGTCGGAACGTGACACCAAGTAGCTGACGGTAGTTCTGTTTGAATTTTCGACACTCGATTTGCTACAAACGTAACCCACGTGGAGGGATGTTTTTTAAGCCATTTGAGAACGATTGTCGAATCAGTCCAGCAATAGGTTGGAATACTAGAGAGCTGCATTGTTTCAATAACGTATTGTAGCAATTTGACGAGTAATACGGCACCGTTTAACTCCAAACGCGGGACAGACAGAGTTTTAATTGGCGCCACTTTAGATTTGGCTGCGATAAGCATAACCTCGACGTCATTTGAACAGGTAATTCTCATATACACCACGGCACTTATAGATTTAAGTGAGGCGTCGGAAAAACCGTAATATTCGATACTGCTCACATGTTTGGATTGTCCGGTCCAGCGGGGTATCCGAACTTCGGTGAGAGACCGGAGAGAATCGCGATAAGTTTCCCAACGTGTGCTGAGATCTGCTGGAAGCGGCTCATCCCAGCCGCATGTCCTAATCCACAATTCTTGCATCAGGCTCTTAGCAATAATGACTACCGGCGTAGCCCATCCAAGGGGGTCGAAAATTCTGGCTATGGCCGAAAGAATCGAGCGTTTGGTCGCTACCGCAGTGGGCAGGAGCGAAATATGGAAGGAGAAGGAATCATTTCGTGGCAACCATGAAATGCCGAGAACTTTGATGTTGTTATCCTCTTCTAAGGAGTGATCCATGTTGATAGCTCGATCATTAGGCGGTACATCTTCGAGCATTTCGGTAGCGTTGGCCGCCCATTTTCGCAGACAGAATCCGCCCGCCGCGAGCATATTGACTAATTGAACTCTCATTGCATTGGCCGTATCAATATCGCCGGCACCAAATAAAATGTCATCGACATAAGTCTCGTGTAGTAGAATGGAACGTGCAAGAGGAAATTGATGGCCTTCATCTTCGACAAGTTGGTGTAATACCCGTATCGCGAGGTATGGCGCGGGAGCTGTACCATACGTAACGGTACGTAGACGATACGACTGGATGGACGATTGCGACGACGGTCGCCACAGAATGCGTTGGTAATCGGCGTCTTCGGGATGCATCATTATCTGCCTAAACATTTTCTTAATGTCGGCAAGATATACGTATTTATGTTGTCTCCATCTGATTAGTATAGACATCAGATCAGTCTGTAGCTTGGACCCGGTATGAAGATGGTCATTAAGGGAAGTTTTATTCGATGTAGCACACGACGCGTTAAATACGACCCTCAATTTAGTCGACAAACTTTTGCTCTTCACCACGGGGTGATGCGGTAGGTAGACGACGGTGTCGTGAGACGACTCTGGACCGGTGACCAGCTCCATATGTCCCAAGTCTAGGTACTCCTGAAGAAACGCATTGTATGACGCAGCGAGATTAGCATCGCGCGATAGCCGCCTCTCGAGTTTGTCGTACAATCGAGTCGCGATGCAGCGTAAATCTCCAATATGTGGAGGAAATTGTTTAAAGGGAAGGCGAACAATGTATCGCCCGCTCTCCCTTCTTGCGTGAGTGGTACGGAAATGATTCTCGCATTTCTCCTTGTCCGCGGTAAAGCTTGGTTTCATGGGAACCTCTTCAGTCTCCCAGAATCGCACGAGAATTTGGTTGAGCTCAATGTCCATGGTATTGACTGTCGCTACGCAAGCTGATGCATTGGAATCGATATCGCGAGTAGGGCCAGTGACAATCCAACCAAAGATCGTTGACTGGGCCGTGGGACTGTCGAACGGACCTTTTCGAAATCCATCTAGTAATGTGGCTCCGTATAGATCCGCTCCAATTAATATTTGTATCGGAGTTCAATCGGTGAGATCAGTATCGGCTAGGTCAAGTCCTTGTAAATGCGGCCAGCCAGAGACCGGGCTGCGCTTCGAGGTACCGTATAATGTTATCCGATTAAACACGTAGGCCGTGACTGGGAGAGAAATGTCGTTTGTTGTGCACGGCTCGAGCGAAAGTCGTATCATCGTTTTCGCCGTGCCGGAATATTGGGCGCCAAAACACGTCACGGGCAAAGTCGTCCGTTGGCGGGATGTGTGCAGCGATTGAGCCAATGTCTCCGTGATAAACGTATGAGTAGCTCCTTGGTCGAGTAACGCGCGTACTCGTACTATTCGATTTTCGTAGGTACGCAAATTCACCCACGCGGTGGCGAGTAGCACGGTAGAATTTTTCGACACGGTGACGCAGTGAGCACTGACGGACTGGCAGCTTGTGTTTTCGCGGCGCTTGCGTCAGCAGAGTGATGGTCGGAAGACGGCGCTCTCTCATTAGTCTTGTTATTGCGGTGTAAATACGTATGATGCGCTTTGTCGCATTTAAAACATTTCTGTGGATTTTTACACGCACTGGCGGAATAACCGAGTCGCATTCATACAACATTTTAATTTTTTTCGCTAGGGCGAAACGTTGATTAATGTCCAAGGGGACGAATTGATTGCATTGATAGAGTAAATGCTTTTCCGAGCAAGTCGGGCATTTACGGAAATCTTGTACGGACGCGTTATTCGCAGTATGAATTTTCGCTTTGCAGTTACACGACTTCCGGATACAGTATCGCTCGCAATCGAAGGATTATCGTCGTCGAGACCTCTAATTCGCTTTGAAATAAACTTTAGAAACGTGTCTAGTTCAGGAGGATCGTACGAATCCCCCAATTCCATTTGCCACTCCTGACGAGTGCGAGGAAGCAATTTTTTAGTAATAAATATAGTAATAAGTATAAAAATCAAAGGATCGCTCCATTTATCGACAGAACGCCCGAGATTTGACAACGCCTCAATCGCTGATTTTGTTACATTGCGTAGATTTCGAAGCGCGCTAGCTGATTCGGTTTTTACAATCGGTAAGTCAACGATCGCTTGCAAATGAGAATTAATAATTAGACGTGTATTCGCATATTCGCTCGTCAAGGCCTTCCATGCGGGCTCGAAATTATCTTCGGTGATTTTAAAATTGCGCAATAAAGCGGCAACATCGCCCTTAAGTTTGGACACTAAATAATGCAACCGCGTGACATTATTTAGTGACGAATTATTTATCACAAGAGTCTCGAACATGTCATGAAAATGAGTCCACTTTAAACGATCACCGGAAAATTCGGGGAGTTCGATACGGCAGAGTTTCATCGCGGAATTGTTTGCAACTGCCGTGTTAACTGAGCTGGTGTCACCTGAGTGTCCCGGGATGGAGGGCTTTTCGGAGAGCGTCTCGATGAAATCGGCCATGTAGTCGGAAGCGTCGAGATACTCCGCCTCAGCAAGAAGGAATGTACCTCGTTTAAATAGTCCATCTGCTCTCTTTCTTCCTTGGAAGTCCCTTGAAGGAGTTGTATGTGGACGAGCTGAGTCTTCTCCCACAGCTTCTCCAAGGCATCGAGACGATGCTTCACCTTGGCGGCCGTGAGATTGCTCGCACCGAGTTTTTTCAAATTTGTTACCGAACGAGAGATTTGTCCGATAAGAACGTCTTGCTGCGTGATCAGCTTTTTGAGCGTCGCCATAATGAATAAACACTAAAGTTCACTGACTGTACGGCACTAAATGTCCACCGTGTATATAGGTCGTTCGCGTCAATCACGACAACTTATTTACTTGCGAAGGAATGCATGCGCGACAAGAGCAGGTTATTCGCGTGAAATTATTCTCAAGGTCGCTCAACCCGGCACTTAAACGCGTGTTGTTGCGCAGTATAATTATCACTGCTTTTTGTAATCCTACGCGCCAAATACACGGCGCGCAAGCACTCAATGGAATGTCAATGTTCGCTAATGTGCACTGAGAAAGTCACGACTCTTTTCGACGTCCACCCGCTGAATCCGGCTCGAAGGACCATTAAAAGTAGCGACACCTCCGATCTTGTCGCTCCACTCAAATATATTTTTTTTTTGGCGCGGGTTTTGGGACGTCGCAAGGAGTTGGAAATAATCACGCTGATTAGAATTGTAAAGTCAACCACACAACAGAATTTATTGCTAATTTACTCACTCTTACATCTATTGATGAAGTTTTAGTTTAGACTCTCGGGAGCGGAATACAAATGTTCGATACAGCGAGATCGACTCGATTGACTGCTAAAAGGCCGTCTTACTCCCGATCGTCAAGCAAACAAAAAAAAATTCGAGTTTTTCCGTCGTCAGACCACGGGCGCGCGCGCCGAAAAAATCACGATCTTAGCACGTGGTAGCGATTCCAAAACAACCGATCACGCGACTGTCACAAGACAGGGCCGTTGATTCAATCGCTCTTCATCATATTAAATATAATATCTCGTACATTTATGCCTGCCTGAACAGACTCTAATGTACATACATTGTGACGTGACGCTTTCCGTCGCGCCCGTCACAAGGGCACTAGCCCGGCCAAAGGGGGCGGAATTTGGAGTTGCGTCCCCCCGGTCGAGGAGGGAGCGATTTCTCCCGCTTCGACGGGTCTTGCGCTTTTATTTAATTGTTATAATCTACCAACAAACTTAGGATTTTAGCGTTAGGGTGCATGGTCAATTTATCGTTTTGTGTAACTAACGTCAAGAAGAAGCGAACGCCGTGGGATTTCGAAAGATGACCCCGACAGTAAAGAGGAAGCCCGGAAAACATACGAAACCAAAGTCATGAATCGGGTCTCGCGTTGAACATTGTCATAGTAGCAGTTACCGATCCTCCAATTTTGCAGGACCGAGGTTACGGGGAAGCCCCGACAAGGTCCAGATAGAGGGAGCACGGCAGTGCAACCGGATGCCGAAAGACGTTGCCGCCATCACCGAGAGTCCAAACAGACGGTTGATGTAGCCATGGCCTGGCCAGCCGGGCAGATCGAACCGGAGGACGGCAAATTCAGAGGCCCTTATTTTGAAGTATCGGCCGTTGGCGAGCAAGAAAGCAAGGATAAACAAATGAAGAATAAACAATTGACGAAGTCGGAGCTGTTTACGATCGACAGGCGACTCGAGGAAAAATTATAAACAGAGTGCGCTGACCAATGCGTGGAGACTCGACATGGGCCAGGGAAACCTCAGAGAAACCACTGTTCGACGAGCCAGCAACCGGGAAAGAGCAGCTCCAGAGGAGGGTCCCGACGAGCGTAGCCGTACCGTAAGGCCATCACCCAGGGTAGATATAATTTTGTAATACTGGCCAAAGCGGACGCCTCCGACACATTCGTTACCGACAGTTACCGCTAAAGTACCGTGATTATTCTTGAGTATCGAAATAAGAAGTGCCGATATCGCTTCCCGTGAATTTCTGAGTCGGAGGTTAGCTGGCTCTGGTTACCGTGTTACCGTAGCCTTCTTCGAGGCGCTGAGCCGTCGACAGTCCAAACGCTCGTAGTCCGAGAAAGACTTATATTGTTACCGTCTCCGTCTTACCGGAGTTATCAGTTATCGTTTGCCGGATTATATTGTTACTGTCTTTGTCTTACCGGAGTTATCAGTTACCGTTACCGTATGTTACTATTGTTTTGAGAAAATACCGTTTGATAAAGTTGATAGAGAATTCGAGTCGCGGAATTTGCGTGGAGTGCAGTGCCGTTTTGCAGCGAGAGTTTGAATTCGGCCTTGGGGCGTAACGATCAACTCGTCGCGGAAACTTGAGTGCCTCTATCGAAATTACTGTCGAGATTACCTTTTTGTCGGCTACCGAAATCCATATATTACCGTTAGTACGGATTTGGCCTTGGAACGTCGTCTCTATGCGAGATTCCGGATTCACGCCTTTAAAGAAATTGGACGTCTCTGGCAGGACTCCCTCTGTCTCCGTGTCTTACGGTGTTACCGTTTTGGGGCCTGTCCTGGAGCGTCGTTTCTTGGCGGAATCTCGGGGGTCGCAGTTTTGGGAGGAGACTGGAACGTATCTGGCAAATCTATTGCCGTATCGGTTACCGTAATGTTTCTCTGAGTATTGTTTTGGCTTATCATTCCGATTGCCGCTTCTGATTGTCGTTTTGCGTTCCGATTTTCGTGTTTGAATATCGTCGTAGGTAACGTTTTCGACTACCGTTTTGCGTATCGTTCCCGGAATATCTTTTGAAGTGCCGCTTTGATTGCCGATTCTAAGTATCGTTTTGCGTATCGTTTCCGAGTATCATTTTGAGTATCGTTTCGACTGTAGTCTTCGAGTACCGTTTCTCGAGTGTCGTTCTTGGATACCGTCTAGAGTAACGTCTTGGGAAGTGTCGTTCTTGGTTATCGTTTTGAGTATTGTTTTCTGTGACGCCTGTTTGGCGAATATGATGTTTTGATTTGCATGCGATACCGACTCTCTTAAAGAGATTCTAAAGCTTGTTCAGCTCTGTTAATTCACGATTCTGTAATAATAAGTGTTATTAATTTTATTGTTAAACGTGGTGTTTTTCTGACGACATCTCCTCTCCAGAATCTCCAATAGAAATCAAAAGAACTACGCCCCTCTGCCATATACTGAGCGGGGAGCGGCCGGACATATTAAAAGAATTATTGAAGTTACCGTTACCGTGGTGTGATTATACGCACTTGGCGCCCATTTCCGGATACCGATTTCGCGAGTTACCGAGTCGAGCATCTATTGCCGATACCGCGAGTTACCGAATCGAGCACTTATTGCCGATACCGCGAGTTACCGAGTCGTGCATTTACAGCCGACGCCGCGTAAGTTACCTAACTCCCGAAGATTGTGGAGTACCGCGGTTACCGATTTCCATTGGGCGTGCTCCCTCGGATCTGGCGTGATTCCGAGGCTAGTTTACGTCGCAACATACGTTTTTGATTGTCTGAAATATTTGATTCAAATGATTGCGATGATGGTTGGTTTGGTAAAAAGCATATTCTTCTGTTTGGAGATTTGCTTCAATTACCTCCTGTACGTGAAGATTCTGTCTTTGTAGATATGTTAAATGAAAAAATTGATAAATATATCGGTTGCCTAGGGAATGTGAATTTGTGGACTACATTATTTGATTACGATGAATTGATAATTAATATGCGCCAGCAAGGAAATGAGTCTTATCGTGAATTACTATCAAGAATTCGTATTGGTTTGTTAACAAAGTCTGATTATGAAATTCTAGAAAATAGAAGAATATCTTTTAAAGAAGATTCCTTCGAGTCTAGATTAAATGAATTATGTAATTTTATTAATAATTTGCCATCAGACACCGTTTGTTTATTGCCCACTTGTCATATGTGTGATGTTTTAAATACTGCAATGTTAAGTCGTATTGCTTCGAAAGAAATATTAATTGCTGAAGATACAATTGAATGTATTCCATATCTAAAAAAGAAAGTATTAAAAGTGTTGGCAAATAATGAAGATAATAATTCCAAGACAGCTGGGCTTTCGAAACAAATTGCTATAAAAATTGAGGCAAAAGTAATGATAAGACGTAATATTGACGCTAGTTTGGGTCTTGTAAATGGTACAATTGCTAAAGTTATTTCAATTGTACAAGATGTGTCTACTGGTTATGTAGAAAAGATCAAGCTTCTTTTGCCATCAGGTTTAGAATATTTAATTGAAAGAGTAAGTGTTAAATTTGCGGTGATTGAGAAAGCATATGTTGTTAGAAAACATTTTCCATTGTGCTTGAGTTATGGAATTACTGTTCATAAAAACCAGAGACTGAGTTTGCAGAATGCTATTATGGACATAGGTAATTCTGTATTTAGTCACGGCCAAATTTATGTTGCATTGTCACGAGTAACATTTTTAGATGGGTTGCATTTAATTAATTTCGATCCTTCATCTGTAACAGCTAATGAAGAAGTTATTATTAAATATAATCGATTAAAACAGATACACAAACTAGCAACAGAAATAATTTCTGCTTCGAAAGAAAAGTATCGTAAAATAAAAAATATTTTATGGGTACAGCCAAAAGTAATGAGTTCTATTCAAAAGTTACATGAAATAGTTTGAAAAAATACTGCTTGGGTCATGCATGGTTTCCAAAATACAGATGATGTTTCTTGTTATGCAAATGCAGTATTGCAATGTCTCTTACATTTAAGTGTTATTAGAAAACAAATATTTCATTGTGATAAATTAAATGTTTTAGGTACATTAATGCATCAATATGAAAACAAATTGCCTAATTTGAATACATATGTAATACGGCAATGTTTAGGAGAATTTTTTTCCAAAAGCGTTAAACAAGATGTATGTGAATTTCTTATAGCTCTTTGCACAAAATACGATTATATAAAAAGTTTAATCGGACATCAAGTCACTTCCATTAAACGATGCAAAAGTTGTGATAATACAACGACTATTGTTAATAATAATATCGTTCTTTCAATTCCTGTAAATAAATGTAAGAAAAAATGTTTTGATCTTAATGAGTTAATTAATGTAACGTTTTCTCATTGGTGTCAATTGTACAACGAATTATGTGAAAATTGTACAGGAAATGACATATTATGTAAAAGTGAATTTACATTAACCAAAGATATAATTGTCATTCATTTAATATCAATTCAAAACGGTACATCAACAAAAACAGATAAGTTTACTTTGCGTGCTATCCCAACAACTAAAATAACTATTATTGGACAATTGTACAAAGTAATGAGTGCTATATTTCATCATGGACCATGTATCGAAAAAGGTTATTACACAAGCATATGTAGAAAAGGAATGTCTAACACTTGGATTGAAGCTGACGATGCACAGATTAGAAAAAGACAATGGCCTAGAGGCGCTAAAGATATCTGTATCATTTTTTTACAAAAAATTGATGACTAATTGTTGGTATTATTTCACTATTTGACCGTGCCTCTTGATAATAAGTGGTAAGAAGAATTGTCATATAGTGCAATATTCTATTATTAAAATATGTCGAAAGTGATGACGAAAGTCTTTTTAGTTTAATATAGTATATATTGAAAAAGTTTGTTATACAGGTATATGTAGAGAAGGAAATAATTGGACTTAAGCTGATTATGCTCGAATTAGAAAAACGCAATGGCCTAGAAACAATGTGACATTTATATCATTTTGTATTTTCGTAACATAATTAATCAAAGAGGACCGTCGTATCTTGCATACTGATCTTGCATACTGAAAATACGACGGAGGTGGTGGTGGGCCCTCTTTAGTAAAATTGATCTAATTTATCTAATTGACATTTAATTGTTTTAGTATATATATTACTAACAAAAAAATGATATCTATCAAAAAATTACCTTTTTAAAAAAAAGGTAAAAAAAAGGCGCCAAGTGCACGCTCTTGTTACAACTAAAACAAGTTATATTTTATTGCTTTTACTGCTTTATCTGTCCAAAAAATTGTCGTACATATTTAGAACCTTTCCAAAAAACCTGTCGTATATATCTAATCAAAACAAAAATTGTATTTTATTGCTTTATCTATCAAAAAAATTGTTGTACATATTTAGAACCTTTCCAAAAAACCTGTCGTATATATGCTTTACCTGTCCAAAAAATTGTCGTACATATTTAGAACCTTTCCAAAAAACCTGTCGTATATATCTAACCAAGTGGGACTAAAGAACTATGAAAAAAGTTAACTATTTTTATAAAACTCTTCTATAAAACTTTTGTACATAAAGCTGCCGTATATATTAACCAAAAAAATTGTACTTTTAAAACAAGTTGTATATACCAAATAAAACTTCGCTATATATTCTGCCTATAAAAGAGATGATATCAGAAAATGACGCCAAGTTTAAATAAAAAACCTTTCCAAAAAAGTTGTATGTATATATTTGTAACAGCACGCGCTGTTACTAAGCGTCACGCGGGCTCCACGTGAGCACCCCCATTTCGGGCCGCATTCCGATCCCCCAACTTGGGGGTAAAAGCCCGAGAAGGGGTAGCTGCCGGGTAGGGAAGTACCCCAAGTGGGGGTAGCGCGACCGGTATAAAAGCCGGCTCGCGGAACAGATCGAGATCATTCCCCCGAGTACGACTCGGACAAGCCTCAGGGCGCACTCTGAAGCTCCGGTCGTACTCGCTCCAATCCCGATAGTCGTTCTAGGAGCAGGGCGTTCTCTGCTCCGGTCGGGTGTTCCCGGCGTTCGACTTCCTATACCTCGCCGTTTCCCGTCGTTCTAGGGGCAGGGTGTTCTCTGCCCCGGTCGGGTGCTCCCGGCGTTCGACTTCCGACTTCCCGTCGTTTTAGGGGCAGGGCGTTCTCTGCCCCGGTCGGGTGCTCCCGGCGTTCGACTTCCGACTCTCCGTCGTTCTAGGGGCAGGGCGTTCTCTGCCCCGGTCGGGTGTTCCCGGCGTTCGACTTCCGACTCTCCGTCGTTCTAGGGGCAGGGCGTTCTCTGCCCCGGTCGGGTGTTCCCGGCGTTCGACTTCCGACTTTCCGTCATTCCAGGGGCAGGGCGTTCTCTGCCTCGGTCGGGTGTCCCGGCGTTCGACTTCCGATACCCCTTGCACGAGAGAAGTCTCTCACTGTCTTCGGACACAGCGTACCGGCAACCGTCAAATCAGCAAAGCTCGGATATACGCGGTATCGCTTATTTTTTATTACTTTGCTCCGTACCGTACGAACCGACCGATTAAATAATTTAATTTGTTTATAATTCAGCCAAAAGCGCACCAACAATTTACGCCGTTTATTTTTCTTTCATTATTCATTCGTTCACAATTAGAATTATACACATCCACCGTCAAAACATTAACTCGTCTAACCGATAAGGAATTATTTCCGATAGTTGTATCCGATTATACCGTTAAGATATAAGACCGTTCCAGAAATACACATGTACTCGCTGTTACTATTTTTTTTTATAATTATAATGCTCTATTGAATAGTTATTTTTCTTTAAAATATTTTTGGTTAATTTGGAGTCTCCCGATAAACCACACGAACGAACTCTGGCAAACCGACGAGTTATTCCGCATCGTAAGAATCCGCTTCGCTAACTACGCACCGTCGTAATTCCGCATCGAAAATTCCGCATCATTACGCACCGCCCGTGAAACGTAAAAATACGCACCGTTACATATTATTCTATAAAACTCTTCTGATTTTGGCCTGCCAGATCGCCAGACCTTACGTCACCAGATTTCTTTTTGTGGGGTTACCTTAAAGAAAAAGTGTATACAGAAGTACCAAATACTCGAGAAAACATAGTGGAACGTATTAGATATGCTTGCGCACAAATAACGCCAGATACACTTTCTACATGTGTACAAGCATTCCAAGCTCGAGTTAATAAATGCATCGAAATGGAAGGTCATTATTTCGAGCATTTATTGTAATTGAATAGTGAGAGGCGAGGGGACTCACCGAAATAAAGCACCCCGATGGTGAGAGAAAATGGCAAAAACTAATTTTCACTGATTACAGCGCCATCTATCACGATTCGAAAAAATGTCTCGGACAAAACTTACGTATTTTTTTCCAAGGAATCCGAATCTGCAATAAAAAATGGGGATTCCCATTTGAAATTTTAAAGTTGCCACCCGCCCTATCCCCAAGGGGCGGTTGGGGCGGGTTAATTTTTACACAGGCAGACGTCCCCCTTGATAATATTAAAAGTTTATTTGGGACATTTTTTCGTACAATGCTTATTTTTCGAAATATTTAGTTGTCTCAAGTTAAATGGGACACACTGTATAATATATACATACAACTTTTTTGGAAAGGTTTTTTATTTAAACTTGGCGTCATTTTCTGATATCACCTCTTTTATAGACAGAATAAATAGCAAAGTTTTATTTGGTATATACAACTTTTTTTAAAAGTACAATTTTTTGGTTAATATATATACAGGGTGTCTGGCAATAATCGCCCCACCGGTCATATACAGGTAGAGGAGATCAAATCGAGTAGAAAAGTCCTTTACCATTTTTTGATTTTTGTAATAAGTACTAAGTAATTAACGAAAAAAGATTGGTGAATCCGTGCAAGTAAAGTGCGCGCAGCGAGAAGGACATCCCACTGCTATGCGATCACTAGGCGCGCGATGAAGCGTTGGGAGGAGCGCTATACAAATGACAATGGCAACATACGAGCGGCGCGTAACGCTAGATCCTTGTGTCCTAGTGATCGCGTAGCAGTGGGACGTCCTTCTCACCGCGCGCGCTTTACTCGCGCGGATTCGCCGATCTTTTTCCGTTAATTACTCAGTACTTATTATGAAAATTAAAAAATGGTAAAGGACTTTTCTACTCGATTTGACCTCCTCTACGTGTATATGACCGGTGGGGCGATTATTGCCAGACACCCTGTATATACGACAGCTTTATGTACAAGAGTTTTATAGAATAATATATACATACAACTTTTTTGGAAAGGTTTTTTATTTAAACTTGGCGTCATTTTCTGATATCACCTTTTTTATAGGCAGAATATATGTATAGCAAAGTTTTATTTGGTATATACAACTTTTTTTAAAAGTACAATTTTTTTGGTTAATGTATACGACAGCTTTATGTACAAAAGTTTTATAGAAGAGTTTTATAGAAATAGTTAACAACTTTTTTCATAGTTTTTTAGTCCCACTTGGTTAGATATATACGACAGGTTTTTTGGAAAGGTTCTAAATATGTACGACAATTTTTTGGACAGGTAAAGCATATATACGACAGGTTTTTTGGAAAGGTTCTAAATATGTACAACAATTTTTTTGATAGATAAAGCAATAAAATATAATTTTTGTTTTGGTTAGATATATACGACAGGTTTTTTAGAAAGGTTCTAAATATGTACGACAATTTTTTGGACAGATAAAGCAATAAAAGCAATAAAATATAACTTATTTTGGGTGTGATCACATAGTCCTTGGGTTTCTCCAGCAGTTATGGTTAAAAAGAAAGATGGAACAATAAGATTTTGTGTTGATTATAGGAAGTTGAATGCAATTACTATAAAAGATTCCTATCCTATTCCCCGTATTGACGATATGTTAGATCAATTGTCCGGTAATTCTTGGTTTTCTACTTTGGATTTGAAAAGTGGTTATTGGCAAGTGAAAATTCGTTCAAAGGATAAAGAAAAGACAGCATTTTCCATTGGAAGTGGGCTGTGGCAATTTACTGTTATGCCATTTGGACTTTGTAATGCTCCTACCACTTTTGAGCGAAAATTGGTGTAGATTCTGTGATATCTGTATTGCAAAAATAGGTCCCTCTAATAAAGGAAGATCTGAAATGCAAATTTATAATTCTGGAGTTCCTTTTGAAAGGATATAAATGGAGATTCTTGGTCCATTTCCGACTTCTACTACAGGAAATAAATATCTGTTAGTTGTGTCAGATTGTTTTACCAAATGGGTAGAGGCTTTTCCATTAACCCCTTGCCGTGCCATTTAGCTCGACGAAACTCGGGTCCAAGTGTTAGGCGTCAACGCGTGGTAAACAGATCAGACTGATGCGCGAGAAAGGTCACAATACGAGCCGAAATGTAAATGCCTCTGATATAGACACTTTGCACAATACTGCTGTTGTGAAAATAAACTGTAATACCTTTTGTATTTATTATATATTTGAAATCGATTCATTACATTATAGTTATTATACTATATTATATTTTGTAATCGATAACAGTTACAAAATTATATTTCACGAATTCAATAGAACAGTTTAACAGTTTAACAGAAATCCTTGCATCTTCAACTGTGGGTTTGTTCCAAAGAAAGTAATAATATCACGGCTAAAAATAAAACTTTAATTGTAATAAATATTCACCTTGAATCAATATCTAATAAGAAAATACTAACAAGTCTAAAAATCCTCTTTGGTATGATACTTCCTAAAACACTCTGGCAGATGTAAAGCTACTTCACATTTCGCACACTCCCACTTCGTTTCGCTTCGTATTTTATGCTTAGAACAAACTTTGCACGTCCTTGTTGGGTGCTTTTTTCGAGCCGTCGCATTGATAGTTTTTGGGAAATGAGCCCAATATTGTGCTTGAAGTCGAAGAGGTTCAATTGATGTAGATTTTCCACGCGTTTTGTAATCCGGTAATCGGACATTTTGTAAAATTGTTTCTGCTATATTTACTCGGTATTGACCATAACTCTCCTTTTTTCGACCGTGTATAATTTTATGCATAATATAGGTATTCAACAGGGCCATATCTGACATGTAAAAGAAAAGCTTTCGGTATCCTTTGATGGCTTTTCTCATGCTTTTCTCTGATTGGGAAACAGGATAACAGCTGATCTTGATAATCCACTGCACCCATACCTTTGTTATATTCCACGATACAATTAGGTTTCACTACTTTCTGTAATTTTTTATCACATTGCTCAACCATCTCTACACTTTCGTGTTTCGTTGATATCATATATACGTCGCGCTTGTCTTTCCATCTTAGAGCTATCAAATTATTGCAGCTCCTCCATACACATTCTCCTTTTTTCAAAACAGGCTTTTGAATATCCCGTGGCATATTTTTTCTATTTTTACGTACTGTCCCGATAACATTTGTCCTTTTCTGGTTTAATTCTAAAAAAAGTTCGGGTGAAGAATACCAGTTATCAAGGAACAAAGTATATCCCTTGTTTATTATTGATTTTGACAAATCCATCACAACGTTCTGCGACGCACTATCATTTACATTAATTTTGTCCTGGCCGGTATATATTTTGAATTTATGACAGAATCCGGAATTTGCCTCGCACAATTTATAAATTTTTAATCCAAATCGAGCTCTTTTTGACGGATTGTATTGTTTGTATGCTAAACGCCCTTTATATTTCATCAGGGATTCGTCTATGTTGATATATTCACTGGGTGTGTAAATTTCTTCAAATTTTTTATTCCAGAGGTTGATGATAGGTCTTACCTTTCGAAGTCGGTCATTTCTATTAGAAGTTTCATTATTAGAGAAGTGTAGAAATCTCGAAATTTGCCTAAATCTCTTAAATGGCATTGTTTTTCGAAATATTGGCGTTTCTATTACTGCTCTTGTAGTCCAATACTGTTGTATAATTGATTTTCTCACTTGACTCATCAAAATACATAATGCATAGTAGGCCTTTATTTCGTCCAAGGTAACAGGATACCAATTGTCGTCCACTTTCCGTCTTTTACACTCGTCGTTCATTTCTTGGTATGCGAAGCGATTTGTTTCCGTAATAATTATATCCCACAGTTTGTTATCAAATATAATAGAAAATAGTTCTAATATTGTTGGATCCTTGTTTAAATTAGTAAGAACAGACGCCTTTATACCACGAGTCTCAGAATACGTCCAAACTATTGGTGTGTTTTTTTTCTCCTGCCAAATCCATGTTTGACGCGTCGTAACTTCCTCTTCACTACTATCTTCTATAATCATAGGCCTTAGACGTTTTCTGGTTAGCGGAAGAACATCACTATCACCAGATTCATCATCACTGCTTTCACTTAAACCTCTTTTATTTTGCATTTTGTAAGGGTTTATTATTAAATTTCAATATAATAACATAAGCTACTTTGTAACAGCAATTATGAGACTCGTGACTAACTCTGGTGGCGTACAGATAGAAACTAACATTCAATCACGACTCAGGCTCGTGATGTTTATGTTTGATCCGACTATCTGTACACGACCTCGGCTCGTGATATTTACGTTTGGCCCGACGATCTATTCACGAGCCTGGCTCGTCATATTCATGTTTGGGCCAAAATTTTCATCACGAGTCAGACTCGTTAAAGCACGGCAAGGGGTTAAAGAATTTTAAAGCTAACACTATTGCAGAAGTTTTTGTTAATCAGGTAGTTTCTGGATTTGGAGTACTTTCTGAATTACATACGGATCAAGGAAGAAATTTTGATTCACGACTTTTACTTGAATTATCACAAGGGATAAAAAAAACTAGAACAACTCCATTTCATCCTCAATTTAATGGATTAGTAGAGCGTTAACATCAAACAATTACGAATTATTTGGCCAAATTTGTTTCAGAAAATTAACGAGATTGGGATTGTTGGATAGGAATGAGTCTATTAGCGTATAGGTCTTCTAGACATAAAACCACTAAGATTTCCCCTGCTGAATTGTGCTTTGGTCGGGATTTGAAACTACTTTTGGATCTTCTTTGTGGTAGTCCCCCTAAAGAAATAGAATATTCAGAAGGAAGTTATGTAACAAAGTTAAAGGAAAAATTAAATAAAATCTATGAGGTAGTCAGACAACAGTTGAGAATGAGATCTCAAAAGGTTAAGGCTCTTTATGATCGGAAAGCTCGTCGAATTCGGTTTGAGCCTAGACAAAAAGTTTGGTTGTTCAATCCTCGGAAAATTATTGGAAGAACTCCCAAATTGCAAAGCAATTGGGAAGGACCATATGAGGTCGTTAAAAAATTAAATGATGTAGTTTATTGTATTTGGAAATCGAGAAAACACAAGAATAAAACAGTTCATTTAGATAGATTAACTTCTTATCACGAGAGACAAACTTAGAAATTACAGAAAGTTTTATTATATCCGAAGCCCTAACTAATATTTTTCTTTTGTGATCAATTTACTTGTTTGAGTTTTTTTTTTTAGTGTTCTGAAGATTTCATCTTTATGAAGCAACATGGAACTGTTTGGAAATAAAAAGCAGTTAAAGAAATGGAAATGGAAAGAAGTGAAGAATGATTGATTAAAGACTGTCTCGCCCACGAGTTTCCTGAAAAGAAAAGAGAAGGAAAAAGGATATTTGAAGAAAGGAAGAAAAGGAAATTTTGGAAGAAGGAATAAAGACAAAGTTAGAAAGGAAAATGGAAAAAAGGAAAAAATTTTTAAGCTTTCATAAAAGACTGCTTCGCTCACGGTTTTTGAGCCGTGGTTTTCCCGTGAGCCGAAGGGCGAATGCCGAAGCAGTAGGCATGAGAAGTCTTTTTTTAGGGCGATGGGTCCACGTTGAATACCCCTCTCTTGCCCAAAAATAAAAAAACTTGAAAGCAAAAAAAACCAGAAAAATTCGAAAAGAAAGTCGATTGGATACAAGAAGATGGAGCTCGGTAACCTGCAGCAAAAGTAGCTCAGGGTAGAGCAAGAAACCATGAGGGTATCCTGGAAGCCTCCTCGTTGTGCGCCACCTTGTCGTGGTGAGGGGGCTCACCGTGGGAATACCTGAAAAGGTGTTTCTGCGGTGCTAAGAGCGCACAGTTCCTCCGTAGGGGGGAACGGGGGTCCGGCTACCCCTCAAGGGACTTGTCCCGATTAGCCGGTTAGGGGTTGGCGGCCCTGATTTCAATCGCCCGGATGCCTGGATCCGTTAGGAGTGTTATACACTCCACCAGGATAGAGGAGCATTACCTCGATAAAAAAGCCGGGGCCTGACCAACCTCGTTAGCACGCCGGTGCTCCGGCATAACGGTCGAGCCCCCATTACACGAGGGGGGGGGGGCGATAGCGTCACATACCGTAACCCCAGTTTATGGGGCCGGGGGCCGGTACTAGCTTAGCTAGGACGGGCTGCGAGGGTGGTAAAACCTCTATAAAAAGACCCGGGTAGGTCGAGCTCGTTAGCCCTGGGTGGGCAGTCGACCTAGTGGAAGGAAAACCACGATAAAAAACCCGGAGAAGACAATTCTCAACAAATAACACCTATGGGGAAAAACGATGACAACGAAGAGGATGACTTTACCGCCCCAGGGGATTCGGACCCCCAGGGGCCGGCGTGGGGGGTATCCAGTCCCGGTGCCCCCCTCGTCGTTATCGTGCGACGGGCCACCCAGGGCGTGCCATGCGGGCGCCCTGGGCGAAAGTGCTACCGCGGTTGGTGACTTGTGGGCTGAGGCCCACAAGATTCTTCGAATCCTCCTCGTCCTTCTGGAGGAGATTCGTGGGGGACGCGGGCGTGATGAGCCCGTAAGAGGGGGTACACGCCCCGGAGGGGGAAGGGACCCCGAATCCTTTCCTCCCAAAAAGGCGGACCAGTCTGCGACCGGTGTAAGAAGCGCCGGCACGCAGACTTGGAGAAGGATGGGGCTACAGCCCGCCCGCACAGAGGAAAATGGGGGGTTGGGTGATTTCACCCCCCTCCCTCGATGCTACAGGTGTCTGCTGCGTGGGCACGAGAGGTGGCGGTGTCCCTCGCAGGTGGACCGCAGCAAATGCTGCCTCCACTGCGGGGGCGCCGACCACCTGGCCGGGGCATGCTCGCGTAGGAGGCGAGCTGCCCCGTGTGCAGGGAGGCGGGCAGGAATTTGGCCCACCGTATTGGTGACCGAACCTGCCCAATCGTTCCCCCGAGGGGGAGACGAAAAAAGAGGAAGAGGAGGGAAGAGGGGGGAGACCCCCCAATTACCTTCCCAGGAGAAGGAGGGGGACCGCCTCCCCTCCACCCCAACAATGGAGGTGGAGGAAATGGTGGAATCCTCGGGGAAGGGGGGAGTGGGTGGGGGGGAGATAATTCTCTCATCCCCATCATTACACTCTCTCCCGACCCCGAGATCATGGAAATAGAAGTGGAGGAAGAGGAGAGGAATTCCCCTCCAAATCCTCCCCCAAGGAGGAGGAAGAGGAGTTAGCGCTCGCTCACCCCTCTAATGAAAGAGGATGACAGGAGGGGAAAGGCTTTTTCGAGCCCTTCACCTCCCCCTGCCAGGAAAAAGAAGGAGGGTGAGGAGAGGAAGGCCCACTGTGGCCTTCTCCCCACCCAAGGAAAGGAGGAAGATTGGGGGGGGAAGGCTAACAAAAGCCTTCCTCTTCCCCCCATCAATAAAGGAAGGACGGCGGAGGCCATAGGCCCTTCACCAATTCCGTCTCCAGCGTCTTCGAGCCAGGGGAGCTCTAAGCCCCCACAAGGCCCGACAGAGCGGGGAAAGAAAGAGGAGGAGAAGAGGCCCCTCGACAAAAAAACGAGGGTCTCTTCGTCCCCCCTCTCCCAAAAGGGAAAGGAAAGGGAAAGAGAGGAGGGGAAAGAGGAGAGAAAATCCCTTACCGCCCCAGAAGACAGGACGAAGGGGGATGTAATAGACATCCCCTCCTTAGAGATGACATTTCCGCGGAAAAAAAGGGAGAACGGCCCATCTCCCGTGGAAATAATCTTCAGATGGAAGAAGTGTGGCCCCCTCATAGGTGCTCCGTATGATTACCGGGGCAGAGTGTGGCCACACTGGACGGAGGTAAACTCCAGAGTTTGGGGGTACTGGGAGGCCTTCACGGAGACCTTCCCAGACCGGAACCTAGGCCAACTTGTTGGCTGGAAGGCACCGAAGGAAGACCTTCCTTGGCTGAAGGTCTGGTACCGGTTCGGTGACGATCTAAGCCACTGGACTGGTACCAACCTGATTAGGGCAACGGTGGAGGAGATTGACTGGGATTTCCCCAAGTGGGGGTTTAGAGGAGAGACTTGCTTCTCTCCCCTTCCCCCGGATTCCCTTCGCCCCCTTTCCCCAAAAGTGACGGGGGGAGCGGAAATTTTGATTGCCGAACTGGAAGGACTATTCCGGGCGAAAGGCTGGGGAAAGGAGACAAATACGGGCGTGGTTGTGCAGCCCTAGTCTCCTCCCCCTCAAGAGGCCACGCCCAGGAAAAAAAGAAAGGGAAGAAAAAGGAGGCGGGGGGGGGAAGTGTATTCAGAGAGGAGGAATTTCCTCCCTTCCCCACCCCGTCCTCCAAACCCCCTGTCAAATAGGGGTTAGAGCACACAGTTGGGGGGGTTAATCGGGAGCGGGGGCTCCCGATTAATGTCAACCACTCCCCCAACAAACAAGGGATGACGGGGGAAGGGTCGTGGTAGTCCGACCTTTCCCCCCCTGTTAGGGTTAAAACCCTTTGGGATGAGGCCAAACAACGGTCAAACCCGAGAGGAGCTGAGATGAATGCCGCTGGCGATGCCTCACGCCCCTCTCAACACGGGTTAGGATGGCTACCGGCGGGGGTTTTAGTGGGTATACCCAGGGACACTTTCCCTGGGGGACTCCCACATAACCCTCGGGTTCTCCCCTGAGACCCGAGGGTATCCATAAAGGATTTCCCCCGCCTTACCAAAAAAAAAAAAAAAAAAAAAAAAGTATCCTGGAATCGACGCTGAAGGATTCGACGACAAAATCTTTCATGATAAAGGTGTTTGATTGGGAATTTCGACGTTCGGTAACCTGTTGCAGCAGCTCAGGGTAGGGCAAGAAGTCGTAATATCGCCCTGGAGTCAACACTAAAAGACATGAAGGCTACAGTCAACCCATTAAGCCAAGACAATTGTCGGAACGACAATTTTGAAGAAGAGGGGCAGTGTTGCGCCAGGGCTTTTTCATCGCTGATGCTGCGTGCAGTCAGCTGACAAACCGATCGATATTATCGATCGGTCATTCAACGGTTTGAGAAGCTGTTTCTTAGCAACTTTGAAATGTTATTAATAATGTCTCCATGGTAATATCAAGAGACACAGTAGTGTCTCGCGCCAAGTTCACGCGTAGTGCAAGACCGACCGTGTCTCTTTACGCGAGACAGACAGTTCAGATGAGCCGAGATTATCGGATCTCAATAACGCCTGGACCGATTGAGTTGGTAATAGGCTCAATCGAAAGCGCATACCAAAAATATATAAAGAAAGTATGCTTGTTTTTGCTCCGTGCGCTTTATAAATTAAGACACAAAAATTCATAAATGATAAGATCAGGCCAAGTTCCAAAAAAGACACTCCAATATGTTTATATTTTAATAATAATCTAATTTTTAATATATTACCAACATAAAAAGTAACTGATATATTGTTCAAGGTGCAAATTCAAAATAAACATACATAAAATATACATAAAATGTATAAATAAAACTGATCAAAATTTGATTCTAGAAAGTCAGTGATATGTTATTCTTAGTGCACATACAAAATTTTAAAAAATTTAATTAAAATAACAAAATATTTATTAAAAAATACAAAAACACTTGGCGCTGCCACACTGAACAACATGTTAACTTACATAATGTCAATTAAATACGATGTTTATTATGATGTCAATTAATCATGCTATTATTACATTATTACTCATTTTCGTTGTCTCATAATACTATAGGTGTAAAGATGTAAAGAAGTGGAGGGGTGGTGGAGCCTTTTGACGGGAGGGGAGGGGGGAAAAGAGGAAATGGCGTGAAGGGGTTGCGCTAGGGGGGAGGGGGAAGCGCTAGAAAAGGATTGGTGAAGCCCGTTGGCAGCGCCAAGTGTTTTTGTATTTTTTAATAAATATTTTGTTATTTTAATTAAATTTTTTAAAATTTTGTATGTGCACTAAGAATAACATATCACTTACTTTCTAGAATCAAATTTTGATTAGTTTTATTTATACATTTTATGTATATTTTATGTATGTTTATTTTGAATTTGCACCTTGAACAATATATCAGTTACTTTTCATGTTAGTAATATATTAAAAATTTAGATTATTATTAAAATATAAACATATTGGAGTGTCTTTTTTGGAACTTGGCCTGATTTTATCATTTATGAATTTTTGTGCTATATCACCTACTTTTTTACTTTTTGTTTGTGCATAGAATTCTATCCCAAATTTTTCTAATTGATCGCCTAGGGCAAGCCTGAATTCAACGCTATTGCAGCCGTAAACGCTATAATTGCGAAAATAATTTTTGTTTGGGGACATAATAGGCCCAAAAATAATTTTTCTAATTTTGCACCTAGGACAAGTCTAAACTCAGCGCTATGGCTCGATGTTTTAGTTCAGCGCCTACGGCAGCTTTTATGAAGCGCCAGAGCAGCCGATTAATTGTTATAATTTTCCGGATCTGAAAAATTCACGTAAATTTACTACAAAGAAATTCCGACACTTACATTCGAGGAAAGTGTCATTAAATGCAGTTATTTCCAAAATCAGTTAATCTGCTCCAAGAACAATATGTACGCCCCTTGTGCTCCTTTGGGCCAGTTTTTCTTAATGATTTTCATGTCATTAGAGCAATACCATTCTGATTTTTTTCTGCTCTCAACATACACGTGTAGTGACCACGATTCATTTCTTCGCCTTCGTGAAACATAGCGCTTATTACCTTGTACTTCTTTTTATCTATCGTGATATTATTCGTCGGTACGGCGTTAATCCGATTGTTGATAATTTTTTTGCAAACACCGTTCACAAAAGTGTATAAATTGAGCTTGTTGTGTGTCGAAAGACCACAACGTAATAATTATAGGTTAATTAGGCAATAACAATAATAAACATTTAGAAGGCCATTAATCGAGGCCATTTCTCGAGAATCCTGTGACAAAAGTTATTTAATTATTAAACAATTAGGCGCTGACGCGAGCACTCGTTCTTAGAAGCCCGAGTGTCACTTGCGTCTAAAGTAGGTTAAACAGATCAGCATTTTGGTAACACAATGGATCGATATAGTTCAAGTCTCATTGTGTTCCGAATACTGATCCGTATAAATTAAGGCGGCACACAAGGCGCCGCGGGTTTTTATCAGCAAAGTTCCGGACGAAGCACGACACGTCGCGTACACGCGTAACCACGGTAGTACGGTCGCCGAATAAGTGAGGTGACAAGTGTAATAAGAAGATACCAAATAAAAGCTATTCTATATATATTCAGAAGTGCTTAATTATTCTACACTCTCCGAGCCAAAGCCCCCTTGACTAGCACGGCGAATCCCGAATCTATACGCAGCGCCTACCGCTACCATAGTAGGCGCAACAAATTGGTGGCAGCGGTGGGATTCGCCATCTTTACCGTTTACCTGGATGTTCTGAATACCCTGATGACCTGGGCACGGCTGCAGCTGGACCAAGAAGCCTAACTCGAAGAGTTAGAAGCACAGGCGCCAGAGCTAAAAACAACGCAAAACGAAAGTTAAAGTGTTGAAACTGGTGACCAAGAAAGTGACAAGGCCGAAGCAACCCGCAGCAGCAAGCAGCAGAGGGACAGCGTGAGCCTAGCAGAACGCCGCAGGAGCTGAATCAGCGCAACCTGAGCAGAGCGGCCTTATCGCAGAGACGAACCGCGACCTGCCTCAACAGCCGACAGCCGGACGCAGAAGACAGCCCGACGCAACGGCACGAGCAGCGATTCAACATGCGAGCGATAATAATTCTGTAAGTTACTGACAAAAATTGTACACTAAAAGTTAAGCGGCGTTAATGTCCGAGGAACGCGATAACCCCAACGTGCAACTTAATCGATCCTGGCTATTCAGCAGCCAGGGCCAACGAGCGATAAGCGCACTTATAAACCCGAGTCAGGGAACACAGCGTGCGACACGCGGAAATCGCGAACTCGAAATACAGAGTTCTAGTACCGAAAACGCGAGCGAGAATCCGGAAGTCCACGAGAATATAGAAATAAATCGACACTACTCTTTCGGGGAAATAGATACTAGTCTAATACCCGAAAGCGAGGATAGGGAAACGCGTCGAAACAGACAAATAGGCAGTAGAACACCGAGTCGCGCGTCAGCAAATAGCGAGTCCGAACTGACCTCATACGATAGCAGTATATTCGATCCGCGCGAGATAAGATACCGGAGCACGATGGCCCAAGCACCGCGCAACATAACTGCCAGCGCGATAGACGAGGATATAGAATCGTTACGCGAACAACTAAGTAACGAGGGCGAAGAGACCGTAATAGAGGCTGGAACGCATAGAAATCGCGAAACTGAGCAGATGGAAATAATGATCGAATTTATGAGCGACATGCGAGTTCAACTACAAGGGATACAGGAACACTTCCACACGCAAATACTACGCTTACAAGAGCAGTTCGTCGATCTACAAGAACAGCAACGCGATATAAGAAATACGATCCGACCAGTCGCGTTCGGGCCTGATAATAGGGCACAGGTTTCACCACGACGTGTAACAGAGACGAACGTGACATACGGACGTGGCCCATCCGATATACGAAGTAGGTCCCTACCCGCGACTAGCTACATGCAATTAAAAGAGGCGCGGAGTATAATACCGGAAATTGACGGTACCTCACAGCACAAAATTCAAGAATTTTTAAGCGCAAGCACATATGCAATGGAAAGCATAAATCCTACAGAAGAGTCACAGTTACTCAAGGCCATATTGTGCACTAAGCTAAAGGGAAAGGTCATGCTCGATTTCCAGACGCGAAACATACAAACGTTCGCGGAACTGAAGCAAGAACTCGAGGTATGCTATACGACCCGTAAAAGCATTGCTCACCTGCAGTTAGAGTTTAACACACTCAAGCAAAAGCAGGGGGAGGGCGCTCAAGCATATGGCCTGCGAGTGGATCAGCTCGCAATGAAACTTTATGAGTCAACGATTGAAGGCAAGGGACACACCGTGGCCAAAAAGAACACGATTAAGGGAACAATACAAGGCCAGGCCCTGCAAAATTTTTAATTAGGATTGCAGGAGGACATAAAAATAATAGTCCGATCGCGGAACTACAGCAATCTGCAAGAGGCGATAGCAGTGGTTGCCTCAGAAGAAAAAATGAGAGGCCCAAACGTAATGAATAAGCCTAATTACAAAGCGGTAGGTACCACGCGAGAAAAACCACCGCAATGTGCAAAATGTGGCAAATGGGGCCACCACGGACGCGAAAGTCGCTTCGCTAACCGATTCAACTTACCCAAGGCGGACGGACAAAGAGTAAACGCTCTTGAAAAATATTGCAAGCATTGCAAAAAGACAGGACACTTGCGCGACGAGTGTTGGCTGCTAAACGGCCGACCCGAAAAGGGGGCCAACTCAAACGATAATGTACGCCCAAGAGCCATTAAATACACTAAAAGTGATAAGGGCAAGGGCGACGATAGCGATAACGAGAGCGAGGTCACTGCCAAGAGAACAGCTCGACCAGCAAAAACTCTACAAGTCGCACATACTGATAAAATAGCGCAAACAAACACGGATTTGGATCTGATTAAAATCCCTGTTAAAGAAGCAAAAGGAGAAATATCTACCATGCTAGTGGATACCGGCGCTACATTAACATTAATAAAGTTAAAACATCTGAAGGGAGAAACGCTAATCTATGACGAAAAAATTACATTAATCGGCGCCACCGGAAAAAAAACGGAGACCTTGGGGATAATTGAAGCCAATATACCCATGCGCAACAAGCGCATAAGACACAAGATACATGTAGTGGGAGATGATTTCCCCATAACACATGAAGGAATTCTGGGCGCAGATTTTTTGAAACGGCATGTGACGCATTGGGAGTACCCCACTAAGCGATTAACCATAGGAGAAACTACATTCAAGCTGTTTCCTTATAAGAAAATAACATTGGCACCACGAAGTGAAACAGTCGTGCAGGCCACGACAAGCGAAAACGCTCTAGGAGTCGTGCACGTATTGGAGACACGACCAGAGGTGATCATCGGCGGTTGTTTAGTAAACGCCAGTGACTATAGCTGTCCCGTAAGCGTAATTAACACCACCGACGAAGAGATCGAAATACAAGCCCCACACGTCGATATTGAGCCCATAGAAAATAAGGTGAAAGCACAAATCTTAACCACCGGAAAATGCGAAGAGGAGGATACAGTACCTTTATCGCGTATTGGAAAAATAAAGAAGTCAATAAGGACCGAGCATATGAATTGCGAAGAAGAAAAAGCAATATTGGCAATCTGCGAAAAATACAGTGACATATTCCATTTGGACGGAGAACCCCTGACCTGCACCGAGGCACTGCAACACGAGATCGTAACTCGAGCCGGTACGGCACCCGCGAATACGCGACCGTATAGATTACCGGAGAAGCATAAGGCCGAAGTAAATAGACAGGTACAGGAAATGCTAAGAAACGATATCGTACGTCCAAGCTCGAGTCAATGGAACGCACCACTTTTGGTGGTACCGAAGAAAACAGACGCTTCGGGAAAACCTAAAATGCGAGTCGTGGTCGATTTCCGAAAATTAAACGACCTAACAGTCGGAGACTCTTTTCCACTGCCAAATATAACAGATATTTTGGACCAACTAGGGAATTCGAAATATTTTACAACGTTAGATCTGGCATCGGGCTATCATCAAATACCCATGGCAGACAGAGATAAACAAAAAACGGCTTTTTCAACGCCCTACGGGCATTATGAATTTAATCGGATGCCGTTCGGGCTAAAGAATGCCCCGGCAACGTTTCAAAGATTAATGAATACTATTCTGGCGAGCATACAAGGAATACGGTGTCTGGTCTATTTAGACGACATCGTGATATACGGCGCTAGTTTAGAAGACCACAACCGGCGACTATTAGAAGTATTACAAAAAATACGCGACAATAATCTGAAATTACAGCCGGACAAGTGTGAATTTCTTAGAAAAGAAGTGGCATATTTAGGACACATAATTACCGAACACGGAATTATGCCTGACCCTGGAAAAATCCAGGCAGTAAAGAATTTCCCTACGCCAAAACGAGTCAAGGATGTGCAATCATTCATAGGACTGGCGGGCTATTATAGACGATTTATCGAAAATTTTTCGAAAATAGTCAAACCACTCACGAAATTGATTAGAAAGGAAGTAAAATTCGAGTGGACACGAGCAGCAAGGAGCTTTTGACAATCTAAAGGAGAAATTAATTACCGCCCCCGTCTTGCAGTATCCAAATTTTAACGATGAATTTATACTGACTACCGACGCATCGGATTTCGCGATAGGAGGTATCTTGTCACAAGGAGTGATAGGACAAGACCGACCAATAGCTTATGCTAGTAGAATTCTTTCTCGTGCAGAACAAAATTATAACACGACGGAAAAAGAATTACTCGCGATTGTGTGGGCGGTCAAACATTTTCGACCGTACCTATACGGGACCAAATTTAAAATTGTCACCGACCATAAACCGCTAATTTGGTTGTTTAACGTGACAGATCCAGGATCTCGTCTAATTAGATGGAGACTGAAATTGGAAGAGTACGACTATGAAATCGTACACAAAGCCGGAAAGTACAATACAAATGCTGACGCACTAAGTCGCAACGTCGCTCACGATATACATATAATCGACAAGGAGAAAGAGAGTGACGAAGAGGAAGAAGAAAGAGATAGCGAAAAAGAGATAAAAAGGTACACGGAGGAAGAGAAACAGCAAATATTGTATGAGTATCATGATGCACCGATAGGCGGGCATCAAGGCGTGCAACGCACCATAAATCGAATCCGTTTGACTCACAATTGGAGAGGGTTAACAAAAGACGTAGAACGATACATTGCCAAATGCGAGCATTGCCAAAAGAATAAATTAAAACGGCGAAGTAAAGCGCCAATGATTATTACCGATACTCCGGATAGGCCATTCGAAAAATGCGCACTAGATATAGTAGGACCGTTAACCGTAACTCTAACCGGAAACAAATACGTACTAGCATTCCAAGATCATTTCACGAAACTGAGCAAGGCAATGCCCATCGAAAATCAGGAAGCTGGTACAGTAGCGAAGGCATTCGTTACAAAAATAATTTTGGAATACGGAGTGCCTGATAAAATTCTCACCGACCAAGGAACGAATTTTATGAGCGAAGTGTTTAAGAGCACTTGCAAACTGTTAAAAATTGAGAAGATTCATACAAGCGCGTACCACCCGGAAAGTAACGGCGCGCTCGAAAGATCGCACAGAACACTAGCAGAGTACTTGCGACACTACATAAACGGAGATCAGACCGATTGGGACGAATGGCTGCCCTACGCGATGTTCACATACAATACTACACCACATACAGCGACAGGCTATACGCCATTTGAACTGTTGTACGGACACCAGGTTACGCTCCCTACGGCCCTGACATGTCCTCCGAAATTAACGTATACGTATGATGACTACGTATCCAAGTTCAAAGAAAGATTGCGCGCAGCACACCAGGTAGCGAAAGCGAACATGCAAGAGGAGAAAGCAAAATCAAAAGAATGCTACGACAAAAAGGCTAATATAAGCACATTTAGAGCAGGCGACAAGGTATTGCTATACGATGAAATACTGCGCCGTGGACGCTCTAAGAAATTAGAATCTTTATGGAGAGGACCGCATACAATAATTAAACAAAATTCCGACGTGAATTACACTATAAAAGCGGGGAGGAAAAGCATGGTCGTTCATGCGAATCGTTTAAAATTATTATTGGAACAATAAACACTTACCTCTCCGCCTCTCCTTGCTTCTCCATGCACTTTATCATATGCGCTACCGGCACGCCAAACCGGAAAAACCCCCGGAGAAAACTTGGGGGCAACTCTCCCTCGAACTTCGCCGTCACGTCTATTGCGAAGCGGGAAAGGCTTCCGCGGTAGACGGAGGCGAAACACGCGCCGCGTTCCCGCGATCGTAGCAGACTCAACGAGGAAGGTCTCATTCATCGTCGCGAATCGAAACAGTACTAAACTACGCGCCACTCGCTCTATAACGACCCACCGGTAAAAAAAAAAAAAAAAAAAAAACAAAAAAAAAATGCTCATTCATATCCAATGTAACTTTATAACCACTTGATAACAGGTATCTAATTCTCCGGGAAGCGCTTGCGACGCAACCTGAGACAAACCTACCCGTCACCGTGGACCGATTCCAGCAAGAGCCTGGGTTATATTTCGAGGAGATTGGAGACCTGAACATTATAGACTCTACCTGGAAACTAGTAATCAAACTCGAAATATCGTCGTTAGGTTAGCGTCATGAGCATATCAGAGAATGGGTCGAGCGAGCCGAAAGCGCGAGGGACACGATACATCCGAATCGTCCAGAGAAAAGCAAATTCGCGAATCTGCTAGAATTAATAAAGAAAGATGAAGTTAGATTAGCTGCACTAATAGACAGATTAAACAGTATCTATAAGGATTCATCAAATAGAAAGCGCGGACTGATTAACGGAATAGGTTCGCTAGCTAAATCGTTATTCGGCACTATGGACGCCGACGATGAAAAACAAATAAACGAACAACTGATGCTAATACAAAGTAACCAGAAGACGCTGACGCACGTAACGCATAACCAATTAAAAGTATTAAATACTACAATAGCGCATATCAGTGATTTAGAAGAAACCATCGAACAGAATAACGAAAGATTATACGATCTAGATAAGCGTATCTACAGCGGAACATTGTTAATTATCAAAAGCGAAGAAATAAACGAATATTATACTATTATTAATAAAATGTTAACCGATTTACAACGTGACGTACAGAACGTATATGACTACTTGTCCTACGCTACACACGGAATTATACACCCTAGGTTAGTTCCGGTAGAGCAAATTTTTAGCGAATTGCGAGCGATAACGCCACACTTGCCTCAAGGGACGCACTTCCCCTTTGCCCTCGAAAATAGTGGATGGCCGTTACTAGAGAAATTGACCACTGTTAACGCATATTATGCGAACGACACTGTGTACACTATATTAAGATTTCCACTTGTATCTTATCCTAAATATAAGTTAATAAAGATAATTCCTCTACCTGTCCATAACCATGGCGAACTATTTACCTTTACGGAAATAAACCAACATGTAATTGCCGTTAATCTGGAATTACCCTCCTATGTAACCATGACGGTAGAAAATTTAAGTAAGTGTGTAAAAATCGTAAATCAGTATATTTGTAAACCAGACAGTCCAGTATACTCTATAAATCCGAGAGCACTCTGTGAAGTACAGTTGTACGCGGGACTAGCGAAAGAAAATGCGTGCGACGTTAGATATATTAAATCTAACCAAACGATTTGGATAGCTCTAAGTAAAGAAAATTCATGGCTGTATTCGACTAATAAAGAACAGGAAATAATTATACAGTGCAAAAATAAAAGGGATATGCGAATCAAAATCGAACGCACCGGTAGAATTACATTAGTAAATAATTGTAAAATAATTACGACGGACATGACCATCAGGACTTTAACGTCAACAAGCGACACTAGCATTCAAGCCTTTTTGCCGAAATTTAATTTAACTCTAATAAAAGAGACGGTCATAAATAAGCCAGAGGAGGCAATCAGACCAATAAAATTAAAGAAAATCATCCAGAGCCCTAAGGAACTCATGGATTTAGGAAGAGAAATAAAAGAAATTAACAAGGAATTAGAAGAAAGTAATGTGCAATTCAAAAAGCCAATATTTATTTATCCTATGGTCACTAGTTCTGTAGCCATCGTAGTTATTGTGTTAACCCTATTAATAGGAATGGTAATTGTTCTAGCAAAAAGAAAAAGGGAAACTCAAGAACTCTCGCAACCCCGGAATGCGTAAAATTGTAAATCATTATAACATGCACTACTCAGGTTACTACTGAGACAACTGCATTAAACAAACGAAAACTTCGTACCTCCGTTTTCTTCTTTTAACGGGGGAGGGATGTTGTGTGTCGAAAGACCACAACGTAATAATTATAGGTTAATTAGGCAATAACAATAATAAACATTTAGAAGGCCATTAATCGAGGCCATTTCTCGAGAATCCTGTGACAAAAGTTATTTAATTATTAAACAATTAGGCGCTGACGCGAGCACTCGTTCTTAGAAGCCCGAGTGTCACTTGCGTCTAAAGTAGGTTAAACAGATCAGCATTTTGGTAACACAATGGATCGATATAGTTCAAGTCTCATTGTGTTCCGAATACTGATTCGTATAAATTAAGGCGGCACACAAGGCGCCGCGGGTTTTTATCAGCAAAGTTCCGGACGAAGCACGACACGTCGCGTACACGCGTAACCGGTAGTACGGTCGCCGAATAAGTGAGGTGACAAGTGTAATAAGAAGATACCAAATAAAAGCTATTCTATATATATTCAGAAGTGCTTAATTATTCTACACTCTCCGAGCCAAAGCCCCCTTGACCAGCACGGCGAATCCCGAATCTATACGCAGCGCCTACCGCTACCATAGTAGGCGCAACAAGCTGTATCACTAAAATGGATAAAGTCGATTCGATTACGGTTTTCCTTTTCAGAACGGAACCTTTACATGCGTTACAACTGCCGTCTATCGTTTCCCATTTGAAAAATTCCGAATCAATCAAAGTTTATAGCGTGACACCTCTTTTCCTTTTTAATGTCGATTGTATAGGTAATATTAGCAAACAACTTTTTTCCAACGTAGTTACCGTGTAATTACATTTGGCATTTGAGCAACATGTTACGTGCTTCAATTCGTGTTCCAATATATCATTGATTTCAGAATACGTCGACATTAGAGCCATGAAAAATTGCGAAGCATCTTGTTGTATTCGTTCTTTGAAGCATTCTCCGACAGATCTTCTAACCGCTTGAACGTTGCAATATTTACGCTCAGTATACGCGCATATAGCATCAGTCAATGCGTTCGATGCTTTATATTTTAGTATTTGTTGCCTGATACGCACGCAATGAAATACACACTGCAATATTACATTAGCGTAACACGAAACATTATCGTCATTAAGAAGGCCGTATATTTTCCACGTAATTACACTTTTTAATTCCTTGCTACCATGATTCTGTACATTATCAATGATATTAGGTATAGTCCATCGACGATCGTAAACTTTTATAGCCTTTTTCTTGGATAAATCGATTTGTGGCAGCTGAGATTTGAACAAAGATCTTAGTCGATTATATTCCGAAATGGCTCCTGAGTGTGCTTGAACTGATGCCAGATTGAAGTTTATCAAATGTAGGCCTTCCAATGTACTCACTCGAGACAAACCTACATAGGCTTGACCATCACTGAATACAGTCGTTCCCAGATCCATCATTGCATTTTTACACGTAACGCCTTGACTTTTGTGTATAGTTATTCCATAACTGAGGGACAATGGAAATTGTTTGCGATGTACCACTATTTTGTGAAATATCTCGAATTTAATATCTACTCTCGTTATTGCGAATTCTTTGTTATCCGAAGTAACTAATGTGACGGAATAAATATTTCCATCAGCAGCACAATTAACCGCATCTACATTGCCTATTGTTCCGTTGACAAGTCCCAGAGTCACGTCAATGTTTCGTCGAATCATCACTTTAGCACCAATTTTAATTATTATTACTCTTTCAATGCCTGCCGTTTCTGAAACTTTGTCATCTTTATTTTCCAAGGTTTTTTGCACTTTTTTTCTCATTGCTGGAGCACAGTCGACATCATCTTCTGCTATTAGTAGAATTTCCTCGCCGTCGATTTTATTAAGCATTGCCGTGTTCAAAACCTTGCACAAATAACACGTAGGTAATAAACATATTGTATCGATCAGTAATTGATTCATATAAGTGTAAAGTTCATTCAATCTTTCGTCGCAACTATTTTCTTTGAAAATGATTTTTCTTGATTCAAGTACATTGATGTCAGAATCCGTTATGAGACCTATTCGTATTCTAGAAAGTATATCGCGATATCTGTTGTCGCCTCTTTGTCGCATATTTATCAAGAGTTCGTCGTAATCAAACAATCTCCACAAGTCAAATCCACCCATGGTACCTAAATACTTCTGAACATCTGATCGAGACATTTTAACGAACGGAGGATGTCCTTTTACAGAAGGAAGCTGCAACAAGTCTCCAAACAAGAGAATGTGTTTTCTACCAAAGAAACCATCATTTGTATCTGTCGTATCAAAAATTTCACATAATCGTAGATTGATAAACATAAGTGTCACATTCGAAACCATGGACACTTCATCGATTATGAATAGTTCGACATTCTTCAATTTGTCTCTCAAAATTTTCAAGATTACGTCTGACAATTGCACGTACTTAAGGTACGTTCCACTTGGCGATCGCAACGCTTGTGGAATCATTTTATCTTTGTTTTTCATCGAAAGTTAAAGAAAGATAGATAATGTTCGCGAGCGTTGCGATCACCAAGTGGAACTCAGCCTTAGGCGTAGATTCATGAGTGACGGGTAGCTGAAACATTCTATGGATTGTCAGGCCATCGATATTGAATGCTGCAATACCCGTGAGAGCAGATATCGGAGTCGTTTTTTTCAAATTTATTTTGATCCAATGTTTGATCGTTTCAATAAGAAAACTTTTTTTTGTACCACCTTCACCGCTTACGTACAATCGTAGAATATGATTTTTATTCTGTAAAACTTGGCATACCCTGTCGAAGACTCTTTTCTGATCTTTGTTCAATTGCGACATCATTTGCGATAAATTAATCGGGGCGTCAATCTTACCAAAATCTTCCAGATTTTTCATCGCGTCGTCAGCTTGTACTGGATTGCAATCCAGTTCATCGTCATCAGATTTCTCCGTCTGCTATTTTTAGATCATTTTCACGCTTCTCGATCAATTCAGTAACATCCACAAAAGCTTTCTGTATTTCTTCGAGCCTTTCGTGATATTTCATTGCCTTCGTCAATCCAGTCTCTGAATTCTTAAAGGCATCCGTATAAGTTTTGTACGCACCTTTGAGTTCACTCGAATCTCTCCATGGTTTGAACAAAAGAAGCAGCGAGTAAAAGTACTTTTCGGGTTCAGTTTTTACATTAAATCGGTAATGGTTTATTAAACTACACTTTTTTCGTTTCTTTACAAATAAACGCAATACTAGTTTGTAACATTTGACCTTGTCACTTTTTGGCATCTGTTTTACAATGTCCCAGAATCTAGTAAAATTGTACAAATTCAATGATTCTAGTTCTTTAGGTCTGTTTGGATAATGATCATCGATGAGCGACGAACAATAGATATTCGTAGAATTTTTATCGAGAGCTGTAATTTCATTGAATGTTTTAACTTTTCTGTTTCTCACTTCATTGACGTCGATCCATTTGATAATGGTATCACAATCCGTACCATACAAGGGATGCCCTAATAGTGTATCCGCAGCTTCTAAAGCACCGCATTCTCTGTTATTCAAACGACGCATCGCAAAATTCCACAATTTCGATGCCAAAGGCTTATTGGAATCTATCATTTCAAAGTCTATGTTACATTTTTCCGACTTTGTCTTGTATTTTGTTAAATACGAGTTTAAAAACTCTGATTTTTCTCCAACAAATTGTATGTCCATATTTCCCTCCCAAGCCAATTTGATAGCCGGATTATAATTATTAATAAACCTCTCTGACTTCTTGCGAGGAAGATCGTACAACCTGCTCTTATTGCGTAAATTTTTTCTACCCACTATTAAAGTAACAACGTCTCTTAAAACGAAATTTGTCGTAACTAATCGCGGAAAATCAAACCGATACTTTCTGTAAATATTTGTTTCGGTTTTCTTTGTACGCATGCAATACGAGTTATGTTTATGATTCTGATCACTTGTAATCGTTTCGTACAACGTTGGCAAAACGTTTTTATCTGGAATTTCGCATGTCACGTATTTTTGAATAAACGAAACAACTTCCTCATCCGGCAATTTTCCTAGCACAGGAGCATCTCTTATCCAAATCAAGCAATGCATGTGCTGGATACCTCTAGTTTGATATTTTAATCGCCAGAAGTAGTGGATTACTTCCCCTATTGGGTTATCAACTGAACGAATAAAATCAATCATGGCTTTGAATTTTATGCACATGAATCTAGACGTGCTAACAGGGTCGTATGCGATTAGTTCGTTAATGCTTAACTTTTCTTTATCGGGATTCATGTCTCGTAAATATTCACCCAAATCGGACCATTTCCATTCACTAGGACTCAAAGTCAAAAACCACGTTGCTGGGCCGTAATGCAGAGTCATGCATTTTACATTATTGGATGGTTGTCGCCAAAATTGATCCGTATTTCTCAGTTTTCCAAAAATACTCATTAAATTCGATTCCAATTGTTCGTCTTTCAATTCGTTCAAGTATCTATCAGTAGTATATCTCTCTCGTGCGTTAGCAACCATCATCGTATAATATATACCGTTTTTCAATTGTCGGTTGTTAGTATCATGAAGAAGAAAAAACTAGTGCGGATTCAATCTGAATCTATTGTGTTTCGTCATCAATCGCGTTCTGATGAATAAATATTCCGGTAATGCAAAATTTCTATCTTCTCGTTGTCCATTGATACCCTCTGGATATAAATCGGGGAAACACATGACATCCAGATATTTATAACGATTATTCATTGGAACATCTTCGATTTTTAACATTTGATAAAGTTTGAGTGCAGATTCGTTATCAATCCTTTTCACGCGCATTGGGTATATCGTATACTGATCATTAATACCCGAGTCTTTGGTGATTTGCGTTAGGAAAGCCTTACGTTTCAAAACGATTTGGTCATTATCTTTAATCTGCTGTACGGTGTCCTCAACCACCTCATCTATTTCGTCATTATTGCTCTTTTCGCCCCCATCATCGACGATCTGATATTCTGTTTCTTGCAACTTCTCATTTAATAAATCATCAGATGACGCTGGAAGACGAATTTCCGAATAGTGCGGATTATTTTCTTTTAACCATTGCAAAGCCTTAAACACTTTATTAATATCCACCAAATTTTCCCAAACAACTTTTGATTTTTTGGGCATACCTCGAACGACAATGTGCAACTCGTGTTTTAAATTTATAAGATTTTCCGGAGGACATATCTTATCCAATGTTTCTTGTAAAGGAAGTGGCAAATGAAATGTTCTACCTTTTACTTTACGAATCATTTGTCTGTGCGGCAAATGCTTGTTCGAAACAGCGTCTATTGTTTGCACTACTTGGAAGCTGCTCATTCTCTTGATTAACATTTTTTCGTAATCATTGAAATCCGACAAAACATCCGGTAATGGTTTTACGGCAAGATTATTCAAAACGCAAGTAGAAAGCAACATGCCTTTCCGAAATTTGCCCAAACAAAACTTACAAATTAATCCAGTATCGCTATTGTGTTCTGTGACGTAAGTCATCAAGTTTTTCCAAAAAGGTCCCTCTACTGGTTTTTTCAGCTTTTCTAGCTCAGAAACGTCACTATTCACACATAGTTTTTCGCAAGAGACACAAGGGAAACGTGGTGTATCCAACAATCTCTTTTTCATAACTGTAAACGCTTCGTAATTTTGCAACAAAATTTTTTCCTTGTCCAAACTAACAGTCAAATTGTTTTTGTAAAATTTTGCTTTAACCTTTGCATCATTGGAAATTTCCAGCAATTTATCCATATTGACAAATCTCAAAGCTGAAAACAAATGATGAAATTTTTTATAATTGCCTATTAATTTGTAGACATTTATTCGAATATTTCTTACGAGAGGAAAATGAGGCGATAAAGTGCTTATCGTTGCAATGTATGATTCGCAAATATTTGGATTTGCATAACAGTCCGGAGGATGTCCCAATCTGCTACTCATATGTGAAACAGAACAATTTTTGAGCCGCGCCATGAATTTAGCATTCATTATTTTCTTTATAGTAGCTCCTTCAAAGTCTTCCAACAATTTCACATACTTTTCCAAGGAAATATCACTTTTGCGGCATCGTTTCTCGTCACAGTGCCATATTTTTAACTTTTTATCATTGTTATCCATTAACGGTAAAACATTTATCACTCCATGAGAAGAGGATTGTCCTATTATAAGTGGTTGCTCAAACTTTTTCCTTTGCTCGTAAGCAGTTTCAAAAAAGTATGCTTCAGAAGACGAAGTATGTTTGGATGAGCCACAAAGAGCTCTAATTCGATCGCTTTTTGGATATTTCAAAGTCTTACATTCATTGAATCGCAATAGTGCGGTTTCAGCAGCATTTTTCAAATACAAAAACACTTTTCTTGCGGCATTGACGTACGATTTTTTTGCTATCATTAAATTGAAACGTCTAAATGCCATCCTAATTTTTTTAAATAAATCGATTTCTCGCAATATTTGATGTAAAAAGTTATAAAGATAGAATCTCGTTAAATATTCATTTTTCGATTATTTTATCTCAATACTTTTATGCACAAAATGATGAGAGGAATCAATGTTTAAAAAAAATATGTTATTGCTTGTTGCAAATTATCATACTTTTTCTTAAAAATAACTGTGTTTTTTATATACCAATTGATTCCTCTTATTATTTTGTGCAGAAGAGTATATAGATAAGATAATTGAAAAATGATTATATTACGAAATATTTCATACTTTGTAACGGTGCGTATTTTTACGCCTCACGGGCGGTGCGTAACGATGCGGAATTTCGACGGTGCGTAGGTAGCAAAGCGGATTTTTACGATGCGGGATTACGACGGTGCGTAGTTAGCAAAGCGGATTCTTACGACGCGGAATAACTCGCCGGTTCGCCAGAATTCGTTCGTGTGATTTTTCGGAAGACTCCAAATTAGCAAAAACAAATTAAAGTAACAAAATAAATATTTATTCAAGAGAGCAATTGGATCAATGATATAATTATAAAAGAAAGGTATAAACATTTAACAATGAGTACATAAGTAATTCCTTATCGGATAGACGATTTAATGTTTCAACGGTATAAATGGGTATAATTCTAACTGTGAACGAATAAACAACTATCGGAATTAATCGGATAATAAATAAACTGCGTAAATCGTTGGTGCGCCTTTGGCCGAATAATAAACAACTTAAATTATTTAATTTTAAACTAATCGTCGGTCGGTTCGTACGGTACAGAGTCAAAATACTAAAAAATAAGCGATACCGCGTATATCCGAGCCCTGCTGAGTCGTCGATGGTTGCCGGTGCGCTGTGTCCAAAGACAGAGAGTCTTCTCTCGTGCGAGGGATATAGGAAGTCGAACGCCGGGAACACCCGACCGAGGCAGAGAACGCCCTGCCCCTAGAACGATGGGAAGTCGGACGCCGGGAACACCCGACCAAGGCAGAGAACGCCCTGGCCCCTAGAACGACGAGGTATAGGAAGTCGAACGCCGGGAACACCCGACCAAAGCAGAGAACGCCCTGCTCCTAGAACGACTATCGGGATGGGAGCGAGTACGACCGGAGCTTCAGAGTGCGCCCTGAGGCTTATCCGAGTCGTACTCGGGGGAATGGTATCGGTCTGCTCCGCGAGCCGGTTTTTATACCGGTCGCGCTATCCCCACTTGAGGTGCTACCCTACTCGGCAGCTACCCCTTCTCGAGCTACTACTCGAGTTGGGGGATCGGAATGCGGCCCGTAATAAGGGTTGCTCACGTGAAGCCCGCGTGACGCTTAGTAACAGCGCGTGCGGTTACAACTTTATGTAAAATTAGGTTAAATTAAAGTATAAAAATTCTCCTAAACTATTCAATTTTTGGCCATCCTACTATTACAACTTCTTACGTCGAATATAGTGAAGAATCGATTTATAAAAAAATTAGAAGAGTTCCATTTAAAAAAACTTGGTTGATCTTCAAATCTTTGAACCATCTCCACCCAAGGTGTAACTAATATCTCTATCTCTTTTTCTTTTATGAAGCAAACAACTTTTGTTTAAAACATTTCTTTTCATTTTTATTTTTTATACATGATTCTGAAAAGTTTCCTCAAACTTCAACGGCGTATTCTAGCGGTCTTGATGAAAACAATTCCTATAAACATATGTCCTGCAATGTTTCCTTTTCAAGATACAATCATTTTTTAATTTTTAATGAAATTTTTAATTTTATTGGAAAGTGCAGTATTAAATACAAAAAATAATCAAAGTATGAAAGATCTCAAATCTCTCGTCTTTGATTTTCTTAATTCTTAGTTTTGACTCGATGTATTCTTTTCTTAATAAAAAGATGTCTTAAAAACGATTTGGACTTGATTCAAAAGTTTTAACGTATTCTAACGTTCAAATACGACACGACCTTGTTCGATAATGTTGATAAATATGTTTTAATGCTTGGATAAATTATCCCGTACTGTTTAACTGTTCGACAGGATGGTAATGAAATAAAAAGATCGACACTGAATTTAATATAATGTACTTAACAAATTATCTCTGCTTTGAAATACAAAAGTGCGTGAATTCGACTAATAACTAAGTTCAAACTGAATTAATTTCGGCCCGACTGTCTCTCTATAATATAATGCTTTTACGACTGTTCGGCTTGGTTCGACGATAGAGAGTGATTTTGCCTATCCCTCTTTCCATAAAGAAAATTACTTGGAAGGTTCTCGAACTTTTCGAGACCCTTCCCGGTTTCCTTTCGATATCTGCGCGTGATCGCGCTCGGCAGAATCGATTGACGCCCAGCTGATTGCTCGCATATTTTGGGCGGCCACGAGCTGGCGCCGTCTGTCGGTAAATCTCGAAGCGATCTTACAGCTCGGCCGTCCTGGCGCTGGACTTCGTCCCGAAGTTCCTATATGTGAAATTGTTGCGCAAATTATTCCCTGTGAGAGCTTGCAAACCGAAGTGACCAGTTTGACCCAATTCGACATTTACTCTTAAAACATTCATTATTTTATAATTAACAACTAACCTAATAACAAAATTATCTCGTAGATTAATATTCGCCTAATGGTTCATCGGGAGGACTACACTGGATCCAAGGCTTCAGGCGATCGCACGACAAAAACGTATTAAGCGGCTTCGCCGTTACGTTAAAGCCCGGTATGTCCTGAATCACATATCGATTGTTTCCTAAATTCTTTTTTATTATATACGGTCCTACAAATTTCGGGCGCAATTTTGCGCTTTCACCCGGAGTAGCCTTTGTTTTTCTAATCATTACGTAGTCGCCTATGTTATAAACGGTTGCTTTCTTTAGCTTCGAATCGCGATATTTTTTCTTATACGCTCTGATTAAGTCTGTTGCGTTTCGCGCTGCCTGTCGTGACGCGTCTCTGTCCTTCTCCAGGTCTTATCCTGTCCCACCAGGGCCTTGGTGAAACGTGCAAACTCATGATCGGCGTGGCTGCGCTGCTCGTAGCCAAATAGCAGCTTCGATGGACTCGACTTCGTGACTGCGTGGTACGTATTATTAATCACGTATTGTAACGTGCTTAAATTATTTTTCCACTCATCCGGTGAGTTAATCAGTTTCGTAAGCGATGACTTTATAAATCTATTAAAGGAGTTACTTACATTGTCCTCCATCCTCATGCGTTCACAAATGTCGGAGCGGTCCGCCATAGGTCCCCACAGGGCAGAGATCATTGAAGATCATTGAATCGATAATTAGTACAGATTTGAAACTTTCACAATAATATTGTCGTCACTTCGACAGCCGGTAATGTAGTTTGCAGTAAGTTCGTGTAAATGTACATTATGGATTTAGTTATCATCGAGATTATCGATATAAGTAGATCTATATGTCGCGACTATGAATTCGGGATGTCAACGTTCAGTACTTCATTGATCAGTGAGTGTAAATATTGACGACAGAATGTACCAGGTTAACTGCTTAAGTAGTGTTTGGTATACAGAAGTGGTTACATAAGTAAGTAATGCATAGTTATTATTGTTACATTACATTTCCATTTATTTTATGTATTATCTTGTAATTATTGTATATGCTTTCCTAACTTTCACAGATGTTTGTCGATATGATTTTTTTGCGCTTACGTTTCCATTTAATATTATACATTAGACAAACTAAATCGTTCTAATATAATGGTCTATTGCCTTCTTACATAAATACAGTTCGTCGAGTCAATTCAATTGTCTTAGGAAATAAATTAGTTCTGCGATTTATTTATCATTGATGAAAACATATTTCTTTAAAAATTCAGCAAACCGTTGCTTGACTAATAAATAAAGTTAGATTTACTTATAGATATACAGACACATGTGCAACAATTTTTGATATTCTGTTTTTCTATCCATTAGAATTTGTTCTGTGGGAGTTACATAGAAGCCTGAGCTATAAAATAAAATTAATCTGCGGCTTTATTTTACTTTGAAGATTTTTACGCAAATACTGTAATAGTACAGACTTTCTGAAGCTTACTTATATATTATCTATACTTTCTGGAGTTTAAAATCAGGTAAGAAATAATTACTATTATTAACATTTCTATTTATTCTATTTATGTATTATCTTGTATAATTATTGTATACATATGCTTTCTTAGCTATCACAGATATTTATTGAGTAGATATGATTTTCTCGCGCTTACGTTACTATGTAATATATTATGCATTAGACCAGTGCTCGGAATTAGTTGAACATTTCAGCCGATTTCCGCGGTATACGCCTCCTTTCCTCTTCTTACCGCGCGCGCCGCAGCCGCTAGAGCCAGCGCCGTCGGGCGTTAGGAGCAGCACTATCTGATTATGAGTGGGTTCCTCTACCTATTTATTAAAATTTAAAAAAAAATGTATTAAAATTTATTAAAAATTAATTTTTTATTTTTAAATTTATTAAGTGGAAATATTTCAATAGATTTCCATGTCACCCACGAGATACTAATGCTGACGCTTTTTTTTTAAGTGGTTTCCCCCGTAGGCCTATTATACTAAAAATAAAAATAACAAATTCTTAATTTAAAAAAAATATATAAAAGAGATTTTTTTAATTAGATTTTCTTGGCCTTTCATGAGAATGAACAATTAATGCAATAATGTAGATAGAAACCACTTTTAAAAAGATAGAAGCGAGGGCCATGGTCTTGGCGTCCCGCACCCAGAAGGGCCACTACGACCCCTTGGCCGGGAGAGCCACCTCCCCTGTTGGCGTGCAGGTGGAGGCCCTACTGGAGGCAAACCGCCGTTTAGAGGAGGAACTCCGTGACCTCCGCAAAGAAATTGCGGAGATGCGGAGAACCTCTCCCCCTCCATCCCCCATTATCACCAGAGCCAGATCTGGGCTCATGGGGGAGGAGAACACGGAGGAAGACGAGAACATGGAGGGACTGGAGGGGAGCCCCCCCCCCCGGTACCCTCTCCCGCAATCGTCCCCCCCTCCAGAAAAGAACTGGCGCGTCACCCCGCCGTAAGGCCCCCGATACAAGGGGTCAGTAAAGTGATGGAGGATCGCCCATTGAAACCGGTGATCACGAGTGATCACCGAATTCCCCGGGACGTGGACTTTGTTGACGGGACGCGGCAAATGCCGCAACCCGAACGGTCGTGTGCTTTATTAGAGCCATGGGACTAGAGGTCGCCCCGCACAAGACGGAGGCCCTGTATTTTTACAGCAGGGCCATGGGGCGTCCTCCCCCCATCCAAATGTGGGTGGGGGAGGTCCGAATCCTGGTGGGGAGCCAGATGAAGTACCTGGGCCTCACCCTGGATGGGCTTTAGGGATTTGAGCAACATTTCGCTCAAATCATCCTCAAAGCAGACAGGATGGCGGCCGCGTTAGGCCGCCTCCTGCCCAACGTGGGTGGGCCAAACGTTAAGGTTCGGCGACTGTACGCGAACGTCGTGCAGTCGGTGTCCCTTTACGGGGCACCGGTATGGGCCGAAAAAGTCTCGGTCAGTCGGCGAATCAAGGCGATGATCCATCGCCAACAACGCCGGCTGGCCATCAGGATTATTCGGTCCTACTGCACGACGTCGTTCGTGGCGGCCACGGCTCTGGCGGGCCTCCTCCCGGTCGAGTTTTTGGCGAACTCGTACGCCGAGGTTTATCGGCGTATGAGGGACCCCGACCGCACCGGGAGTTCCCGTTTAAGACCAGGGGCCGTGGAAAGAATAAGGAGGGAAGCCCGTCGCAGAGCCATCTCCCAATGGCAGGAGGCCATTGCGGACTCTGTGACGGGCAGATGGACCACTCACGCCATCCAGCCCTGTCTACCGGAATGGGTAGACAGGAGAGGACGAGGGCTAGAGTTCCACCTGACACAGGTACTCACCGGGCACGGTTGTTTCGGTGACTACCTGTGCAGGATAGGCAAGGAGCACACGACGGGGTGCCACCACTGTGCGGCCGGTTGGGACTCGGCGCAGCACACCCTCACCAAGTGTGAAGCGTGGACGAAAGAGCGCCGGGCCTTGACCGCAGTGGTTAAACAGGACCTTTTCCTTCCGGCATTGGTTCAATCAATGCTGGAGGGAGAGGAAAAATGGAAGGCCGCCTCCGATTTCTGCGACACCGTAATGTCGCGGAAAGAGAAGGCGGAACGCATCAGAAGAGGAGAGGCGGAGGAGGTGGATAGTACTCCACCACCTTTCCCACCTCCCCACCCTTTCCAGAGAAGAACGGGAGGCAACGGCGGCGGGGGAGTTTCCCCGACCGCAACGCGGCGGCGGAGGAGAACCATCCCCCGTCGCCGCCGTACATAAGCCCAGCGTAGGGCTTGAGGGAAGTAGGGGTCTCTCAGACAGCGGCGGTGACCAAACACCCACTGCCGCCACCAACTGATCTGAGAGACCCCTGGGACGGTATTCCCCTTAGGGATACTCCCCTCAAGAGAGGCTGGGTGGAGAGGGAATTTTCTCCTTCTCTTTCCAGCGGGGGTCAACCGTGAGCGGGGGCTCACGGTGGTCCCAGCCTCCCTCTATAAACCAGGAAGGGCGGGGGAGACCGTGGAAGCCCGGTCTTCCCCCAGTAAGAGAAGAACTATATGGGGGGGAAGAGAGAAGTCTTTTCTCTCTTCCCCCCCCCCCCCATGGGACGAGGCCAAAAACATGGCCAAACCCAAGAGGGGGTGAGATGAATGCCGCTGGCGATGCCTCACCTTCTCTCACTTTGGGTTAGGAAGGCTACCGGCGGGGGTTTTAGTGGGTACACCCCAGGGACACCTTCCCTGGGGGACTCCCACATAACCCACGGGCTCTCCCCCGAGACCCGTGGGTATCCATAAAGGATTTCCCCCGCCTTACCAAAAAAAAAAAAAAAAAAAGCAGTGTACGGGCGACAATAACCCGCGTCGAATCAAAAAAGGCGAAATTTGCCGTCGGGGCGTGTCGGGTCGATTAACGGATTTTTCAAATCCGCGTCGGGTTGAAGAGGCCGAAAAATTCTGATTGGAGTCGTGCCGGGCAGTAGAATGCCGAAAACCAGGTCCATGATGGACAGAGAAGACCTAGAAAAGGCTTCATTAGAACAGCTCCAGAAAGAGGCAAAGAGATACCAATTACCGGTCTTAAACGACCGCGATCTATTGGTGGAACAAATTTTGACTCACCTGGAGAGAGCGGGTCATACCGAGAGGACGTTGGAGATGCCGAAGGAGACGGGTGAGATGCACGATCCTGCAGAGTTGTCCTCGAGTCGAGCCACCGAAGCAGACCCACCAAATGCAGGAGCCCTCTGTTATGCTATCACTGAGATGACAGCGATGATGCAGCAGCAGCAGCAGATCTTGCTCCAGGTCTTGCAGAGGCTGACGCCCCAGGAAGCGAGTGTGCCGACAAGCCAGGACGAGGGGACAGCAGGTCCGAGTGGGCTGGTAACCCTGTCAAGAGCAACATCCGGTAATGTACGATCGAACCAAACTAATTACTCGAATAACGGACAAAGTCGAATGCTCTCAAATGCGAGCGCCTTACCGGCCGGAAATGCGGTAAGCTGGCTTGCCTCGCAAATTCCGGAATTTGGCGGGAGTGACGATGAAAATGTCGAGGTGTGAACTAATCGCGTGGACAAAGTGGCGGAAATCCACGGTGCGTCCGACGGGATAACACTTCTGGCCGCGTCCAGTAAGCTCGTAAAATTTGCCCGTCAATGGTACGAGATTCAGGGCAAAATGATTGAGTCGTGGCAAGCATTAAAAATGGATTTGCTAAAAATGTTTAAAAAACAAGTGCCGTTTTATAAAGCAATGCAGAAATTAGAGGCACGAAAATGGATTCCGTCAAAAGAATCCTTCGATCAATACGTGATCGCAAAGCTCGCGCTCATGAAAAATTTAAACTTGCCGACAAGTGACGCGATTCATATGTTGATTGGCGGAATATCGCAGGGTTCGTTAAGGGCCATAGCCCTTTCGATATCAGATAATTCGATAGACGGATTTCTCGCGAAGATGCGAACAATAGCAGAAGGAAATACAGACACAGAGAGAAAATCCACGGCGGTCGCGAGTGCAATAAAATCCGTGCATAATAACGCGTGTAGAAACTGCGGAAAGAGAGGGCATTCTCATAAGGATTGTCGCGGAAAACTTACATGTTTCTACTGCAAGTCAAAAGAGCACCGTCAGTTTGACTGCCTTAAAATCAAGGATAGAAACGGCGGGAAACCGCCGACGGCTCAGCGGTCTTCAATGGCCACGGTAGCAGCCGCCGTTACCGTCGAGGACGAGAAAGAGGAGGTGGTGGCTTGCGTTTCCGTAGCTGCGGGTGGAAATTTAGAAATTGCCGAACCATTTGCCGAAATCTCGAGTATCTGCAGACAAAAATGTAAAATTCGTGCATTAATCGATACCGGAAGTCCAGTCTCGTTCGTTGAAAAAGGGATTTATTTGAATCAAATCAGACCGTTTGTAAAAAATTGTTAAGGGCAATAACAAGCCGGCAAATAAAAACTTTGTTAATCTCAGCCGGGAACAGTTAAATGTTCAAGGAATTGTACAAACAGAGATATCATTGAGCGAACTTGGCGGAAAAAAATATGAAATCGATTTGTATATCTTAAATAAACCGTTGGATGGAGACATAATCTTGGGAAGAGAGTTTTTAGATAAACAAAAACTTACCTTGATAAGACGAAGCCGTGAGTCAGCAGAATTCACGAGTGCTGTTAGTTTATTCGAGCAACTGCCGTTATACGTAGACAAAGAGAATGCCGATGATCTAGAAAAAGATTTTGAAATAGATGTTAGTAATTTAGATGTAGAAACGAAAAACGAATTGTTTAATTTATTAGATAAGATAGAGAAAAAGAAAATCGTACCGGTCGATGACGATTACGAGGTGAGAGTATATTTGAAAGATGACTCCATCTACGCGTATGCGCCACGACGTTTCGCGTATGCGGAACGCATACAGATACGGAAAATAACGGACGACCTCCTGGAACGAGGCATTATAAAAAACAGCGTCTCGCCGTATTGCGCCAGGGTAATACCTGTAAGAAAAAAGAAACGGTGAAATTAGACTTTGCGTTGATTTGAGGCCGTTAAATAGTCGAGTGATCGAACAAAAATATCCTTTTCCGATAATTGAGGACTGTTTGTCGCGTTTAAGTAGCATGTCGATATTCACGCTACTTGATCTTAAGGATGGATTTCATCAGATCAAGGTGCATGCCGATTCGACTCGTTATTTCGCATTCGCTACACCCGACGGACAATTTGAGTATTTACGCTTATCTTTTGGCTATTCGGAAGCACCAGCCGAATTCCAAAAACGGATCATTCAGATCCTGAATCCGCTCATACGCGCTGATAAAGTGATCGTCTATATAGATGACGTATTGATTCCGTCGAGGTCAGTGCGAGAAAATTTCGATGTTCTGGCCGAGGTGTTGATTACCTTAAAAAATTACAGATTTGAGTTAAATTTAAAAAAATGTTTGTTCCTCAAAAAAGAGATCGAGTTTTTAGGATATATAATTTCGGAGAAATGGATAACGTTAAGTCCAAGACATACCGAGTTGGTGAGAAATTACAAAACACCATCTAACGTACATGGTGTTCAGAGATTTTTAGGATTAGCGAGTTATTTTAGGAAATTTATAAAAGATTTTGCGTTAAAAGCCAAGCCGTTGTACAATTTACTTAAGAAGGATATAAAATTTTTCTTCGGCGAAGATTGCATCAGAGCTTTCGAGAATTTGTAAAAAGAACTTACCTCATCACCGGTTCTCGCATTATGCAATCCAGCACTGGAGACCGAGCTGCACACGGATGCGAGCAGTCTCGGCTTAGGAGCTATATTGCTACAGAAGCAGAAAAGCGGGACCTGGTGTCCAATAGCGTTTTTCAGCCAGGCAACCAATAATGCTGAAAAAAATTATCATAGTTTTGAGCTCGAAATGTTGGCAATAGTAAGGGCGATTGAGAGATTTCATCTCTACTTATATAACTTGTCGTTTAATGTCGTTACCGATTGCAACGCGCTAATACACGCGGTTTCGAAAGCAAACTTGAACCCGAGAATAGCACGGTAGACTTGCATGACTTGGTCAAACAGCGCTTTGATGTCTGTCTCCTGTTCCTTGCTGTAAGTTATATATCGTAGGCTGTGGTCCTTCCTATTGCCAAATAGTACTCGTACGACGCAAACGTTCTGTTCGTATTTTGTGAAGAATGCATCAATGAGCTGTAGTGCCTGCTCCCGCGACTGACATTCTTGGATGATCCATGATGGAGTTAGCTGCAAAAAATGTTTTATATATTATAAAAAAAAACCTTTTAAAAAGTGTCATTACAAAACAATACTTACTACTTTGCGATTCTTGAAGACTCTCTCCACCATCATATTTATGTAGAGCCTAAGTACATCGTCGCTGAAGGACATCCCCATCCTATGGAATTGACAGTCTGAAAGAAAGAAAAATTGAAATTAACGTTATACGTCTGACATTGTATCACACATTGTGATACAAATAGTACAACGCGGTACGATAGACACTTACCCTGCAGAATTATTGTTTCCGGGTGTCACACCGACCGGGCACACGAATGGCGCATGTAGATGCACTCAGCTGATGCGCAGCGTACGTGCATGAACTGCCGCTTGAAAGGGAGCTTGAATTCCGTCAACTCTCAGACGCTAGAATAAAGAAAATATGCAATGAATTAGAAACTACTGATAGTGACAAGTTCGAGCTAAATGACGGTTTATTGTATTATAAAATAAATAGAAATTATACTTTGTCGTACCTGAGGCGATGGAAATTAGCGTGATACGTGCACATCACGACGATAGGGCCCACTGCGGTCTAGAAAAAACGATTAAGGGAGTCAGTCAAAATTTCTGGTTTCCCTCTATACGGAAAAAAATTAACAATTATATTAAAAATTGCCTCACCTGTGTAATGGCAAACGATTTCGTTACGCGTTTCGAGGGAGAGACAAGTCTTTATCCCTCAGCGTCAGCGCCGTTCGAGATACTGCATCTCGACCATTTCGGACCGTTGCAGGAAATTGCAGACAAACAGAAACACATTCTAGTATTAGTGGATGCGTTCACTAGATTTTGTTGGTTAATTCCTACGCGGTCCACGACGACTAAGGAAGTCGTAGTTAATTTAGAAAATTTATTCGCGATGTTCGGAAGGCCGAAAGAGGTAGTCTCAGATCGAGGGACGGCCTTTACCTCAAAGGAATTTGCCGATTTCATAGAAAAATTTAATGTAAAACACCGAAAGGTTTCCGTAGCGGCCCCATGGGCTAATGGGACGGTCGAACGGGTTAAGGGGAGGTTCTAGTCAAAAGGCCCGAAAATTAACATAATTTTATGATTTTTTTTTGAGCGAACGTAAATGTTTTTTGAAAAAACTTTTTATTGCATTTATTAGTAAAAATTTGAAAAAAAAAAAAAACAAAAAAAAAAAAAAAAAAAAATCAAAATGGCGGCTCCAGCCCTCACTGAATGAAGCCGTGCGCGGCAATAAGCAATGTGTGCTGCACACTCTACGGCCCTGCCAAGTGATCTGAAACAAACAAATCAAAAATATTCTTAAAATAGATGAAATTTTGGGGGCCTTATGATTTTCCGATTTTTAAAAAACCCTTTTAAAAAGAAATGACGGCCATTACAAAAAAGAAGACCCTCTTTTCCCGTTTTTTTGTTTTGCTTTAACGTTAAAAAAACAATAATAAACAATTTTTTTTTTAAACGCTTCCTGAAGGCCCCCTAAATTGAATAAGCTTTAATTTGCGCCGTCAAACATCGAAATCGGTTAAGTCGTTGAAGCGGAATCGTGTGCGGCGCGCAAGAAAAAGTTGTTTCAAGAAAAACGCGTCTAAAGTTAGAGGAAGAAAAAATCGTAAGTAATGTTTGTTTTTTGACACTTACATCTAATCAGCTATTCCAGCACCATACAGGGTTCCTTCCTCATCCTCGAAGAGCATGTTTTGCTGCACTTGGGCGCTAATTTTTTCAATTCTGGCTTTTTTTATTAACTCCGATTGACTCGCGTTCGCTGACTTGACGCGCTCTTCGTCAGTCTTCGCAGCGAAGTTTCTGCTGTTTGTTCCGATTACGATTCCCAACGTCTGCATGGTTTTTAATATAGATGAATAGCCTTCATTAAAGATGCCGGAAGCTATGTATGCTGCTATTCTGATAGTTTGTTCGCCACAATGAAGGTGTTTGGGGACCAGTTTCCACAGACAAGCGTTGAAGCTTTCGTTGTCATTTTGCGTGTTTCCACCTGTGCATCTTTGCAGCAAATCGTCACTTGAAAGAGCTTCATATACGGGTCGAATTGCTTCTTGAACTGATGCTATAAGGGCAGGTTCATGATGGAAATCGGCGAGTTCTCCCTTAGCTTCTGCAACACGCCATTTACACCAACTGTTTTCATCTGGCGGGCAGTTTTCATGTTTCGGTTTCTCATCCGTGGAACATTTATGATCGAACGTTGCCCACACAGCTTTTCTCATTTCTTCGGCCGAATCAGGGTGTCGCCTAATGGCAAGTCCATAATATAAAGTCAAATCTTTTATCAATTTGTCAGTCAATTTTCCTGCACCTTTACCTCCGATTCCTTTATGTTGTTTCTTGGCTGCACGCAATCTTGTGCCCATGCGCTTCTGCACATGACCTATACATTCCTTTTTATGAATGGTAAGGTCGCTATAAGGATTACAGTTGAGGAGAGCTTGGAAAGTTTTCGTGTCACCGTCGCCTATATATGTAGCATATTTCACACCGTGCGATTCTGATCGACAAAACATTTCTTTCATACAATCTACCTCCATCTTACCAGCACTTCCATTGTGATTTATGCTGCAATGTTGTTCATGAGTATCATGCCAGATATCGTACTTATTAGTTCCTTTTTTGCTGGCCCAGTTGCTGCAGCTTTGGCAGAATGACGACTTTACAATAAAATCCAACACTTTGTGCGTATATTTTCCGATCAGCGTTGCAATTCCAAATAACGACGAAAAGCCACGTCTTTTCCACGAACCGTCGCCCGACACGCTCAAATGTGTTTCTTCATTTCCCGCCTCCGCGTTCTTCTGTCTTTCTTCAGCAATCGCTTTACGTTGAATAACTTCGAATGTACTCTGCTGCCTCGAGCAGATTAGTGATAAATGCATAGTACGCACCATTTGCAAAGCCTGAAGACAGTTCCATTAGGGAACAAAAAGTATTTATCGACCGTAATCCGAGTCCCAGAATCCGCATAACAAACATCAAACGGCGATTTATTTCGTATGCACCATTTACTAAAGGACTTGAAGAAATGCGTTGTTGATCATTGCACTTGCACTTGATTACTAAATTAAAACCAAGTCCACGGTCACACGTACGAGAAAATGTCACATCACCGTCACATTTTTTACATTTTAAACACTGAGACAAAAAGGTGAAAACAGTCAGAAAATTTATAATAACGTTATTATGGCCAACATCAATTTCAATATCATCGTAACTCGCGTCTTTAATTTTTTTCGCTGAAGTACTAGCATACTCAGTTTCTGCTTCTATTTTATCGGGATTATAATTGAATTTCTTCTTTCGAGGCCGATATGGTCGAACAGTTCCCACTGATTTTCGTGTGTTCGGCATTTTTGAAACACTGTTACTTGCCCCACGTTCGAAACGCAACTGAAATACGTTATTATAAATAGAAGTATAGAATGCACATTCAACCGAGGGTATACGAGCACACAATAAACAGGGATGTACAGGGTGTTGCATATACATATTGGGCAGTACGACGGGTTGCGCGGCATACTTTGCAGGGATAGGCGCGGTTCAGTGGGTAATGACAGCATATATACGTACCATCATAACTTATTGATCGAATTAATTGCGCGCATTTTTACTAATTTTGAGTTTACAGCGTTTCAATTATGACGGACTTGAATAATCGTTGCGATTATTACTAGAGAAGCTAAAACACATTAAAGATGAAAAATTAAATTTTAGAAAGTTAACACATTAAAAGAAACAAATATGATACAACAAAATTTCTTTCTTTACCGCTCTATCAAAATTTACAACGCTAACACGCGCGAAAAGTAAAGCGGTAAAGAAAGAAATTTTGTTGTATCATATTTGTTTCATTTAACGTGTTAACTTTCTAAAATTTAATTTTTTATCTTTAATGTGTTTTAGCTTTTCTAGTAATAATCGCAACGATTATTCAAGTCCGTTATAATTAAAACGCTGTAAACTCAAAATTAATAAAAATGCGCGCGATCAATTCGATCAATAAGTTATGCTACGTATATATGCTGTTATTACCCACTGAACCGCGCCTATCCCTGCAAAGTATGCCGCGCAACCCGTCGTGCGGCATATGTATATGCAATTGCCCAATATGTATATGCAACACCCTGTACAGGAACTCGTTAAGACAGGCACAAACTTGCTACCTGTAATTGAAACAAGGGAGTACCGCCTAAGCGGTGAAAAATGCCCCTCCCTTGAAGCCGCTCCGAGCGCGCGTTTATACCTGTTTTTCGGCCGACGCACTCTCTCGTCTAATACGCTATAACTCCTAAAATAAATTATATAGGGAAATATCCTTTTGGCTACACAATTTCAAGACCCTAAGGATGAAAATAAAGCAAAAAAAAATTTTTTTTTTTTTTTCGATTTTAACTAGAACCTCCCCTTAATCTTGTTAATATTTTATTAACAAATAAAATTAATACAATAAAATTGCAGATACTAATGATGAACGAAGAATCTCTCCTCGACGGCGATGTCGACGTCGACGTCGATTTAGTCGCCGCCGGTTCCGTCGCCGCCGGTTCCGTCGCCGCCGGTTTCGTCGCCGCTGGTTTAATATCATCGAAACAAAACAGACAAGGTAACATAATTTTAATCCATTAAAGATTGTACCATATATTAGTACTTATATAATGTATAATTATTAGTACTTACGTACTGCATATTTTTCTATGCACTATTTTTTAGTACTTACGTAGAATATATTTTTTTTTGCACTATTATAAAAACACATATGTAATTAAATTAATTTTAATAATTACAGATTATAGACTGAGAGGTAGAGCCGCAGGAGCTTGCCGACAACAGGAAAGGTTTATGCAATTTTTATATCAGCTATCTATGACACCACATCACTGGGGCAGACACAGGGGAAGAGGCAGAGGAAGAAGGTAAGAAAGCATTAAAAAATTTCTAAAAATTACAAGTTATAGTTACATGTATAGTTACATTTATTTTACAGAAACAATTAGGTATTATCAAGTCATGGTGTTCAAGCGGCTTGTCGCATCGCTCAAGAAATGATTTTTTTTAGTTATTTTTTAATATTACCAATAAAACATCTGTTTCACAGAATGTAAGTGTGATGTGACAAAATACTTGTGTTAGAATGCGAAATAATTTAGTTACTATGTAATTAAGTTAATATTAATGCACAAAATTAATTATGTGACAAAATTGAGATTATTTTTCAATTATTTTTACACATTTTGGATGTAACATTTATATTAAGTCAGTTGTATATTAACTAAATTATCTTACATTCTAACACAAGTATTTTGTATTACACTTACATTCTGTGAAACAGATGTTTTATTTCAAATATTCAAACTAAACTATTTTTTGTTGTAACATGTCTTCGTTTTGACTGCCCCATTGATATAAAGCCATGGATAGCTGATATAAAATATCTTTGGTTTGATATTACAGTTTTGTTAAAATTTTTACAAAATATACGAAATAAAACTATAATATCAAATCAAAGACATGTTAAATATAAAATAATTTAGTTAAAACATTCGAAACGACACTTATTATGTTTCACCTAGCGTAATTGTGATATTAAACGCAATACTTATGTTTTATTTAAAATATTCAAATTAAACTATTTTTAGTTGTAACATGTCTTCGATTTAACTGCCTCATTCATATGAAGTTATGGATAGCTGATATAAAATATCTTTGGCTTCATATCACGGTTATGTTAAAATTTTTACAAAATATGCGAAAAAAACTATGATATGATATCAAAGACATGTTAAACATAAAATAATTTAGTTAGAACATTTGAAATGACACTAATTATGTTTCATCTAGCGTAATTGTGATATCAAATGCAATACTTATGTTATTAGTTATTTTTTAATATTATCAATAAAACATCTGTTTCACATGACTTAAATGCTATATAAAACACAAGACGTATTATAATGTAAAATAGTTTAGTTAATATGTAATTAAGTTAATATAAAAATGTACAGAAATGTACAAAATTAATTATGTGACAAAATTTAAATTATTTTTCAATTATTTTTCTACATTTTGAATGTAACATTTATATTAACTTAATAACATATTAATTAAATTATTTAAACTATAAGTTTTGCGACTGGATCGATGTCAACATTGATGAGATGTTTTTCGTTCATTAATACTAATAAAATTCTATTACATGGCAGTTTATTTGTTAATAAAATATTAACAAGATTGAAGGATATAATTTTTTTTTTTCATACTTTTAGAAGTTTTTTTTAAATACTTTTCGAGTTATTTTATATCTTAATCTGACATATTTCAATATAAAATTTAAATTAGAATATCTCTGAAAATTAAGTTCTGGATAATCTTATCGTAATACTTTTATGATTAGAATAATGAGAATAGCACAAAAATTCATAAATGATAAGATCAGGCCAAGTTCCAAAAAAGACACTCCAATATGTTTATATTTTAATAATAATCTGAATTTTTAATATATTACCAACATGAAAAGTAACTGATATATTGTTCAAGGTGCAAATTCAAAATAAACATACATAAAATATACATAAAATGTATAAATAAAACTGATCATAATTTGATTCTAGAAAGTAAGTGATATATTATTCTTAGTGCACATACAAAATTTTTTAAAATTTAATTAAAATAACAAAATATTTATTAAAAAATACAAAAACACTTGGCGCTGCCACACCGAACAACATGTTAACTTACATAATGTCAATTAATTACATGATGTCAGTTAATCATGCTATTATTACATTATTACTCATTTTCGTTGTTTCATAATACTATAGGTGTAAAGATGTAAAGGGGTGGAGGGGTGGTGGAGCCTCTTGACGGGGGGGGGGGGGGGGAGGAAAGGGGGAAATGGCGGAAAGGGGTTGCGCTAGGGGGGGGGGGGATGGTGAAGCCCGTTGGCAGCGCCAAGTGTTTTTGTATTTTTTAATAAATATTTTGTTATTTTAATTAAATTTTAAAAAATTTTGTATGTGCACTAAGAATAATATATCACTTACTTTCTAGAATCAAATTATGATCAGTTTTATTTATACATTTTATGTATATTTTATGTATGTTTATTTTGAATTTGCACCTTGAACAATATATCAGTTACTTTTCATGTTGGTAATATATTAAAAATTCAGATTATTATTAAAATATAAACATATTGGAGTGTCTTTTTTGGAACTTGGCCTGATCTTATCATTTATGAATTTTTGTGCTATATCACCTACTTTTTTACATTTTGTGCACAGAATTCTATCCCAGATTTTTCTAATTGACCGCCTAGGGCAAGCCTGAATTCAACGCTATTGCAGCCGTAAACGCTATAATTGCGAAAATAATTTTTGTTTGGGGCCCAAAAATAATTTTTTTAATTTGGCACCTAGGACAAGTCTAAACTCAGCGCTATGGCAGCCGATGTTTTAGTTCAGCGCCTACGGCAGCTTTTATGAAGCGCCAGAGCAGCCGATTAATTGTTATAATTTTCCGGATCTAAAAAATTCACGTAAATTTACTACAAAGAAATTCCGACACTTACATTCGAGGAAAGTGTCATTAAATGCAGTTATTTCCAAAATCACTTAATCTGCTCCAAGAACAATATGTACGCCCCTTGTGCTCCTTTGGGCCAGTTTTTCTTAATGACTTTCATGTCATTAGAGCAATACCATTCTGATTTTTTTTCTGCTCTCAACATACACGTGTAGTGACCACGATTCATTTCTTCGCCTTCGTGAAATATAGCGCTTATTACCTTGTACTTTTTTTTATCTATCGTGATATTATTCGTCGGTACGGCGTTAATCCGATTGTTGATAATTTTTTTGCAAACACCGTTCACAAAAGTGTATAAATTGAGCTGTATCACTAAGATGGATAAAGTCGATTCGATTACGGTTTTCTTTTTCAGAACGGAACCTTTACATGCGTTACAACTGCCGTCTATCGTTTCCCATTTGGAAAATTCCGAATCAATCAAAGTTTGTAGCGTGACACCTCTTTTCCTTTTTAATGTCGATTGTATAGGTAATATTAGCAAACAACTTTTTTCCAACGTAGTTACCGTGTAATTACATTTGGCATTTGAGCAACATGTTACGTGCTTCAATTCGTGTTCCAATATATCATTGATTTCAGAATACGTCGACATTAGAGCCATGAAAAATTGCGAAGCATCTTGTTGTATTCGTTCTTCGAAGCATTCTCCGACAGATCTTCTAACCGCTTGAACGTTGCAATATTTACGCTCAGTATACGCGCATATAGCATCAGTCAATGCGTTCGATGCTTTATATTTTAGTATTTGTTGCCTGATACGCACGCAATGAAATACACACTGCAATATTACATTAGCGTAACACGAAACATTATCGTCATTAAGAAGGCCGTATATTTTCCACGTAATTACACTTTTTGATTCCTCGCAACCATGATTCTGTACATTATCAATGATACTAGGTATGGTCCATCGACGATCGTAAACTTTTATAGCCTTTTTCTTGGATAAATCGATTTGTGGCAGCTGAGATTTGAACAAAGATCTTAGTCGATTATATTCCGAAATGGCTCCTGAGTGTGCTTGAACTGATGCCGGATTGAAGTTTATCAAATGTAGGCCTTCCAATGTACTCACTCGAGACAAACCTACATAGGCTTGACCATCACTGAATACAGTCGTTCCCAGATCCATCATTGCATTTTTACACGTAACGCCTTGACTTTTGTGTATAGTTATTCCATAACTGAGGGACAATGGAAATTGTTTGCGATGTACCACTATTTTGTGAAATATCTCGAATTTAATGTCTACTCTCGTTATTGCGAATTCTTTGTTATCCGAAGTAACTAATGTGACGGAATAAATATTTCCATCAGCAGCACGATTAACCGCAACTACATTGCCTATTGTTCCGTTGACAAGTCCCAGAGTTACGTCAATGTTTCGTCGAATCATCACTTTAGCACCAATTTTAATCATTATTACTCTTTCAATGCCTGCCGTTTCTGAAACTTTGTCATCTTTATCTTCCAAGGTTTTTTGCACTTTTTTTCTCATTGCTGGAGCACAGTCGACATCATCTTCTGCTATTAGTAGAATTTCCTCGCCGTCGATTTTATTAAGCATTGCCGTGTTCAAAACCTTGCACAAATAACACGTAGGTAATAAACATATTGTATCGGTCGGTAATTGATTCATATAAGTGTAAAGTTCATTCAATCTTTCGTCGCAACTATTTTCTTTGAAAATGATTTTTCTTGATTCAAGTACATTGATGTCAGAATCCGTTATGAGACCTATTCGTATTCTAGAAAGTATATCGCGATATCTGTTGTCGCCTCTTTGTCGCATATTTATCAAGAGTTCGTCGTAATCAAACAATCTCCACAAGTCAAATCCACCCATGGTACCTAAATACTTCTGAACATCTGATCGAGACATTTTAACGAACGGAGGATGTCCTTTTACAGGAGGAAGCTGCAACAAGTCTCCAAACAAGAGAATGTGTTTTCTACCAAAGAAACCATCATTTGTATCTGTCGTATCAAAAATTTCACATAATCGTAGATTGATAAACATAAGTGTCACATTCGAAATCATGGATACTTCATCGATTATGAATAGTTCGACATTCTTCAATTTGTCTCTCAAAATTTTCAAGATTACGTCTGACAATTGCACGTACTTAGGCGTAGATTCATGAGTGACGGGTAGCTGAAACATTCTATGGATTGTCAGGCCATCGATATTGAATGCTGCAATACCCGTGGGAGCAGATATCGCAGTCGTTTTTTTCAAATTTATTTTGATCCAATGTTTGATCGTTTCAATAAGAAAACTTTTTCCTGTACCACCCTCACCGCTTACGTACAATCGTAGAATATGATTTTTATTTTGTAAAACTTGGCATACCCTGTCGAAGACTCTTTTCTGATCTTTGTTCAATTGCGACATCATTTGCGATAAATTAATCGGGGCGTCAATCTTACCAAAATCTTCCAGATTTTTCATCGCGTCGTCAGCTTGTACTGGATTGCAATCCAGTTCATCGTCATCAGATTTGTCTCCGTCTGCTATTTTTAAATCATTTTCACGCTTCTCGATCAATTCAGTAACATCCTCAAAAGCTTTCTGTATTTCTTCGAGCCTTTCGTGATATTTCATTGCCTTCGTCAATCCAGTCTCTGAATTCTTAAAGGCATCCGTGTAAGTTTCGTACGCACCTTTGAGTTCACTCGAATCTCTCCATGGTTTGAACAGAAGAAGCAGCGAGTAAAAGTACTTTTCGGGTTCAGTTTTTACATTGAATCGGTAATGGTTTATTAAACTACCCTTTTTTCGTTTCTTTACAAATAAACGCGATACCAGTTCGTAATATTCGACCTCGTCACTTTTTGGCATCTGTTTTACAATGTCCCAGAATCTAGTAAAATCGTACAAATTCAATGATTCTAGTTCTTTAGGTCTGTTTGGATAATGATCATCGATGAGCGACGGACAATAGATATTCGTAGAATTTTTATCGAGAGCTGTAATTTCATTGAATGTTTTAACTTTTCTGTTTCTCACTTCATTGACGTCGATCCATTTGATAATGGTATCACAATCCGTACCATACAAGGGATGCCCTAATAGTGTATCCGCAGCTTCTAAAGCACCGCATTCTCTGTTATTCAAACGACGCATCGCAAAATTCCACAATTTCGATGCCAAAGGCTTATTGGAATCTATCATTTCAAAGTCTATGTTACATTTTTCCGACTTTGTCGTGTATTTTGTTAAATACGAGTTTAAAAACTCTGATTTTTCTCCAACAAATTGTATGTCCATATTTCCCTCCCAAGCCAATTTGATAGCCGGATTATAATCATTAATAAACCTCTCCGACTTCTTGCGAGGAAGATCGTACAACCTGCTTCTACTGCGTAAATTTTTTCTACCCACTATTGAAGTGACAACGTCTCTTAAAACGAAATTTGTCGTAACTGATCGCGGAAAATCAAACCGACACTTTCTGTAAATATTTGTTTCGGTTTTCTTTGTACGCATGCAATACGAGTTATGTTTATGATTCTGATCACTTGTAACCGTTTCGTACAATGTTGGCGAAACGTTTTTATCTGGAATTTCGCACGTCACGTATTTTTGAATAAACGAAACAACTTCTTCATCCGGCGATTTTCCTAGCACAGGAGCATCTCTTATCCAAATCAAGCAATGCATGTGCTGGATACCTCTAGTTTGATATTCTAATCGCCAGAAGTAGTGGATTACTTCCCCTATTGGGTTATCAACTGAACGAATAAAATCAATCATGGCTTTGAATTTTATGCACATGAATCTAGACGTGCTAACAGGGTCATATGCGATTAGTTCGTTAATGCTTAACTTCTCTTTATCGGGATTCATGTCTCGTAAATATTCACCCAAATCGGACCATTTCCATTCACTAGGACTCAAAGTCAAAAACCACGTTGCTGGGCCGTAATGCAGAGTCATGCATTTCACATTATTGGATGGTTGTCGCCAAAATTGATCCGTATTTCTCAGTTTTCCGAAAATACTCATTAAATTCGATTCCAATTGTTCGTCTTTCAATTCGTTCAAGTATCTATCAGCAGTATATCTCTCTCGTGCGTTAGCAACCATCATCGTATAATATATACCGTTTTTCAATTGTCGGTTGTTAGTATCATGAAGAAGGAAAAACAAGTACTGCGGATTCAATCTGAATCTATTGTGTTTCGACATCAATCGCGTTCTGATGAATAAATATTCCGGTAATGCAAAATTTCTATCTTCTCGTTGTCCATTGATACCCTCTGGATATAAATCGGGGAAACACATGACATCCAGATATTTATAACGATTATCCATTGGAACATCTTCGATTTTTAACATTTGATAAAGTTTGAGTGCAGATTCGTTATCAATCCTTTTCACGCGCATTGGGTATATCGTATACTGATCATTAATACCCGAGTCTTTGGTAATTTGCGTCAGGAAAGCCTTACGTTTCAAAACGATTTGGTCATTATCTTTAATCTGCTGTACGGTGTCCTCAACCACCTCATCTATTTCGTCATTATTGCTCTCCTCGCCCCCATCATCGACGATCTGATATTCTGTTTCTTGCAACTTCTCATTTAATAAATCATCAGATGACGCTGGAAGACGAATTTCCGAATAGTGCGGATTATTTTCTTTTAACCATTGCAAAGCCTTAAACACTTTATTAATATCCACCAAATTTTCCCAAACAACTTTTGATTTTTTAGGCATACCTCGAACGAGAATGTGCAACTCGTGTTTCAAATTTATAGGATTTTCCGGAGGACATATCTTATCCAATGTTTCTTGTAAAGGAAGTGGCAAATGAAATGTTCTACCTTTTACTTTACGGATCATTTGTCTGTGCGGCAAATGTTTGTTCGAAACAGCGCCCATTGTTTGCACTACTTGGAAGCTGCTCATTCTCTTGATTAACATTTTTTCGTAATCATTGAAATCCGACAAAACATCCGGTAATGGTTTTACGGCAAGATTATTCAAAACGCAAGTAGAAGGCAACATGCCTTTCCGAAATTTGCCCAAACAAAACTTACAAATTAATCCAGTATCGCTATTGTGTTCTGTTACGTAAGTCATCAAGTTTTTCCAAAAAGGTCCCTCTACTGGTTTTTTCAGCTTTTTTAGCTCAGAAACGTCACTATTCACACATAGTTTTTCGCAAGAGACACAAGGGAAACGTGGTGTATCCAACAATCTCTTTTTCATAACTGTAAACGCTTCGTAATTTTGCGACAAAATTTTTTCCTCGTCCAAACTAACGGTCAAATTGTTTTTGTAAAATCTTGCTTTAACCTTTGCATCATTGGAAATTTCCAGCAATTTATCCATATTGACAAATCTCAAAGCTGAAAACAAATGATGAAATTTTTTATAATTGCCTATCAATTTGTAGACATTTATTCGAATATTTCTCACGAGAGGAAAATGAGGCGATAAAGTGCTTATCGTTGCAATGTATGATTCGCAAATATTTGGATTCGCATAACAGTCCGGAGGATGTCCCAATCTGCTACTCATATGTGAAACAGAACAATTTTTGAGCCGCGCCATGAATTTAGCATTCATTATCTTCTTTATAGTAGCTCCTTCAAACTCTTCCAACAATTTCACATACTTTTCCAAGGAAATATCACTTATGCGGCATCGTTTCTCGTCACAGTGCCATATTTTTGACTTTTTATCATTGTTATCCATTAACGGTAAAACATTTATCACTCCATGAGAAGAGGACTGTCCTATTATAAGTGGTTGCTCAAACTTTTTCCTTTGCTCGTAAGCAGTTTCAAAAAAGTATGCTTCGGAAGACGAAGTATGTTTGGATGAGCCACAAAGAGCTCTAATTCGATCGCTTTTTGGATATTTCAAAGTCTTACATTCATTGAATCGCAATAGTGCGGTTTCAGCAGCATTTTTCAAATACAAAAACACTTTTCTTGCTGCATTGACGTACGATTTTTTTGCTATCATGCACCACTTGAATATATATTCGGCTTCCAATCGAGCACATATCGCCGGTTTATTAATTTTCCTCGATATCCGTCGAATATAGAACTCTGACCATTTTGGAAAGTTAAAACACTTTTGCCAAGATCGGACAGTACTGAATTTTTCTTTTACTCTCTCGATCGTCTTTGATCTTTGTACGATAGACTTGTTACCACGTTTTGCATAATACTTTTTGTTGTACAGTTTTTTTGAGTCAGAATGTTTGTGTTTAAATTTTCTTCGGCGATCTCTTTCACGTGCAGCATTTTTAAAATAATTTTTTCTTTTGATTTGCCGATTGTACAGCAATTGGTGTGAGTAATTATGGCGTTTTTGAGCTCGTTTATTTTCTAAATCTTTTTGGTACTCGTCGCGTTTTCTTTTACATTGTTCCTCAGGATTTTTTTTGTACTGATTACGCACTCTCTGACGTTGTGTTTCGGGATCTTGTATGTACTGATCACACATTATCTGGCGTTTCGGTTTGGGGTTTTTTTTATATACCTCACACATTTTATAACATTTTATTTTAGGGTCCTGTTTATATTTATTGCGCTTTTGAGTGCATAAAAAATCAGCGTTTTTGGCATATTGTTGTTTGTGAGAAAAAGCATCTTTCTCGAGTCGTTTTGAACGCTGTTCTTCAGTTTCCTTGCTACGTGCAAGCCTTTTTCTCAGTGCATCCGCCTCTCGTATTTTCAATGTCTCCAACGGTAATAACATTAATGGAGCAGTTGAATTACAGAGGTACGGAAAATGAGTGATTGTTTGTCCTGCAAACATTGCAGACAAATGAGGTCTTAGCAAAGATCGATCGTACGTCACAATACAAGGATTTATGCCAAACAGAATCGATGTAGCAAACGCAATCGCCATAGGACCACAATTACAACCGTCGACTTGCGACTGGACTGTAGGAAAGACTATCGGATTGTTTTGAAAATCATGAAAAGGAAATAATCTCTCCACAAAAATTCGAATTTCTCCATTCAAATTTTGCTTATTAGCATTACGACTGCCTTCATGAGAATCATATATAATAACAGACTTTGCGTCGTAATGACAAGTAACCCAATGTCCGCCCGCGAAATTACTGTGCAGTATTTGCAAATGCTTCTTTTTTAGATTTTCGAGTGGAACAATCTGATCAGGAAATATCGTCAACCATACAGGTCGAGGTGCATATTCAGAATTTCTTTCGAGTAACGCATGGAAACTATCTATCATCGTTTCTGTCAACCATTCTTTGGAAATCAAAATGTCTTTTTCCTTATTGCCATAATAGAACTTGTGACACTGATGATGCATTTTGAGCTGGCGCTCGGGGCAGCCTTATACAGATATATGGCGCTTAGGGCAGTCTTTTAGTCATGCAAGTGTCACAATCACCTTAAACGAATAATTAAAGTTACAGAATTCTATATCAGATTTTTTAATTTGGCGCCTAGGACAAGCCAGCCAGGGCCAAAACTCAGCGCTATTGCAGCCGATATTTTAATTCAGCGCTTACGGCAGCCGTTATACAGCGCCAGAGCAGCCGATTATTTTTTCTAATTTTTTTCTGGATCTGAAAAATAAAAAAAGTGTATTAATACATAAAACAAACAAGTTATAAATTTTAGATTAATAATTGTAAACTTTGTACAAGTTTTTTTGCAATAAGCAAGCGAACAGTTTAAAATAATTTTAATAAACATATGCAGAGATTTAAAATTATTATACTAAATAAAATATTGCAGAAAATTTGCTTATAAAGAAGTGAAGCTACATTTATCTTCTGTATAGTATTTCTGAATAGTTGAAAATCAAGTAATCACATTAACATTTAAAAATAGTATTTATTTATTATCACTAAATCATCAATGCAATCTCCTAAAAATTTTTGCTGCTTTCTATTCTATATAAATAAATCCTGTTTATAAACCTTGCTTATAAAAAAAAATTATTCCATAAATTCTACACTTATATTAAATATCTCGAAAATAAAACATTTTATAGGAAAATGTGTTAGACAAAAGATGTTTGGTTCGAAAAAGGAAAAAAGATGGACATATTAATTTGGATGAAAGCGCTTCGGAGATTTGAAAGTCAATCTAGTTTTTTTAAATGGAACTCTATCTTAATTTTTTTATAAATCGATTCCTCGCAATATTCGGTGTTAAAAGTTATATAGGTAGAATGGCCACAAATTAAATAGTTTATGAGATATTTTATACGTTGACATAATTTTACTAAAACAATAAAATATCTCATAAAATAGTCATTTTTCCATTACCTTATCTGCATACTTGTATGCACAAAATAATGAAAAGAATCAATTAGTGTAAAGAAATAAATAGTTGTTTAGAAAAAAAATATGTACCTGCTTGTTGCAAATTCATGCTTTTTCTTAAAAACAACTATATGTTTCCTTTACACCAATTTGTTCCTCTCATTATTTTGTGCTTATAAATATTCAGGTAGAAATATTATGTCAAATGAAAATAAACATATGCATATAATATATCTTGAAAACTATTCCATTTTTGACCATCCTACCCTTATAACTTTTAACAGCGTATATTGCAAGGAATCTATTTATATAAAAAAATTAGAGCGCTTCCATTTAAAAAAATGAGGTTTACCTTCAAATCGTCGAAGCGCCTTCACTCATAGTCAAACTAATATCCTTTTCCTTGCTTCCTCTTCAAAGCGAACAAGTTTTTTCTAAAACATTTTCCTATAAATAAAAAAATGTTTTATTTTCGAGATATTTAACAGTTTTTGAACTTTTGGGACACACTGTATATACAACCTACAGGGTGCGGCATTTAAATTGAAACGTCTAAATGCCACCCTAATTTTTTTAAATAAATCGATTCCTCGCGATATTCGATGTAAAAAGTTATAACGATAGAATCTCGTTAAATATTCATTTTTCGATTATCTTATCTCAATACTTTTATGCACAAAATGATGAGAGGAATCAATGTTTAAAAAAAATATGTTACTGCTTGTTGCAAATTATCATACTTTTTCTTAAAAATAACTGTGTTTTTTATATACCAATTGATTCCTCTCATTATTTTGTGCAGAAGAGTATATAGATAAGATAATTGAAAAATGATTATATTACGAAATATTTCATACTTTATGTAAAATTATGTCAAATTAAAGTATAAAAATTCTCCTAAACTATTCAATTTTTGGCCATCCTATCATTACAACTTCTTACGTCGAATATGGTGAAGAATCGATTTATAAAAAAATTAGAAGAGTTCCATTTAAGAAAACTTGATTGATCTTTAAATCTTTGAAGCATCTCCACCCAAGGTGTAACTAATATCTCTATCTCTTTTTCTTTTATGAAGCAAACAACTTTTGTTTAAAACATTTCTTTTCATTTTTATTTTTTATACATGATTCTGAAAGGTTTCCTCAAACTTCAACGGCGTATTCTAGCGGTCCTGATGAAAACAATTCCTATAAACATATGTCCTGCAATGTTTCCTTTTCAAGATACAATCATTTTTTAATTTTTAATGAAATTTTTAATTTTATTGGAAAGTGCAGTATTAAATCCAAAAAACAATCAAAGTAAATGTTCGAAATGTTCGCCAGCCGCAATTCAGCGCCCAAGAACAGTATTGTCGAGAAAAAAAGGTATCTCGAAAAGAAAGCGTTGTAGGACACGTTCATAAGAACTTTTTTCATCCTTATGACCGCTAGAATACGCCTTTGAAGTTTGAGAAGACCTTTCAGAAACACCTTGTATATTTTGGAGTCTGAATTAAAATGCCGCACCCTATATATGTATATATATTAATAATAAATAAAATTTTATTAACTAAACAACTGCAATAATTGTTCAATAATAAATTCAACAAATGAATAATAGAAATATGTTCCAAGAAATATGTTCCAAGAAATATGTAAGAAGGCAGTAGACCGTTATATTACAACGATCTCGTTTGTCTAATGCAGTGCTCGAAATTGGTTGAACATTTGAGCCGATTTCCGCGGTAAACGCCTCCTTTCCTCTCCTTACCGCGCGCGCCGCAGCCGCTAGGGCCAGCACCGCCGAGCGTTAGGAGCGGCACTATCTGATTATGAGTGGGTTCTTCTCCCTATTTATTAAAATTTTAAAAAATGTATTAAAATTTAAATATAAATTTAAAAATAAATTTTTTATTTTTAAATTTAATAAGTGGAAATATTTCAATAGATTTCTACGTCACTCATGAGGTACTAATGCTGACGCGTTTTTTTAAAAGTGGTTTCTATCTACATTATTGCATCAATTGTTCATTCTCATAAAAGGCCAAGAAAATCTAATTAAGAAAATCTCTTTTATATATTTTTTTTAAATTAAGAATTTGTTATTTTTATCTTTAGTGGAATAGGCCTACGGGGGAAACCACTTAAAAAAAAAAAGCGTCAGCATTAGTACCTCATAGGTGACATGGAAATCTATTGAAATATTTCCACTTAATAAATTTAAAAATAAAAAATTAATTTTTAATAAATTTTAATACATTTTTTTTAATTTTAATAAATAGGGAGAAGAACCCACTTATAATCAGATAGTGCTGCTCCTAACGCTCGGCGGCGCTGGCCCTAGCGGCTGCGGCGCGCGCGGTAAGAAGAGGAAAGGAGGCGTATCCCGCGGAAATCGGCTCAAATGTTCAACTAATTCCGAGCACTGGTCTAATGCATAATATATTACATGGTAACGTAAGCGCGAGAAAATCATATCTACTCAATAAATACCTGTGATAGCTAAGAAAGCATATGTATACAATAATTATACAAGATAATACATAAATAGAATAAATAGAAATGTTAATAATAGTAATTATTTCTTACCTGATTTTAAACTCCAGAAAGTATAGATAATATATAAGTAAGCTTCAGAAAGTCTGTACTATTACAGTTATTTGCGTAAAAATCTTCAAAGTAAAATAAAGCCGCAGATTTATTTTATTTTATAGCTCAGGCTTCTTCTATGTAACTCCCACAGAACAAATTCTAATGGATAGAAAAACAGAATATCAAAAATTGTTGCACATGTGTCTGTATATCTATAAATAAATCTAACTTTATTTATTGGTCAAGCAACGGTTTGTTGAATTTTTAAAGAAATATGTTTTCATCAATGATAAATAAATCGCAGAACTAATTTATTTCCTAAGACAATTGAATTGACTCGACGAACTGTATTTATGTAAGAAGGCAATAGACCATTATATTACAACGATTTCGTTTGTCTAATGTATAATATTAAATGGAAACGTAAGCGCAAGAAAATCATATCGACAAATACCTGTAAAAGTTAGGAAAACATATACAATAATTACAAGATAATACATAAAATAAATGGAAATGTAATGTAACAATAATAACTATGCATTACTTACTTATGTAGCCACTTCTTTATACCAAACACTACTTAAGCAGTTAACCTGGTACACTCTGTCGTCAATATTTACACTCACTGATCAATGAAGTACTGAACATTGACATCCCGAATTCATAGTCGCGACATATAGATCTACTTATATCGATAATCTCGATGATAACTAAATCCATAATGTACATTTACACGAACTTACTCCAAACTACATTACCAGCTGTCGAAGTGATGACAATATTATTGTGAAAGTTTCAAATCTGTACTAATTATCGATTCAATGATCTTCAATGATCTCTGCCCTGTGGGGACCTATGGCGGACCGCTTCGACATTTGTGAACGCATGAGGATGGAGGACGATGTAAGTAACTCCTTTAATATTGTTAATATTTTATTAACAAATAAAATTAATACAATAAAATTGCAGATACTAATGATGAACGAAGAATCGCTCCTCAACGGCGATGTCGACGTCGACGTCGATTTAATCACCGCCCATTCCGTCGCCGCCCGTTCCGTTGCCGCCCGTTCCGTTGCCGTCCGGGACGTGGCTGCTGGTTCCGTCGCCGCCGGTCCCGTCGCCGCCGGTCCCGTCGCCGCCGGTCCCGTCGCCGCCGGTCCCGTCGCCGCCCGTTCCGTCGCCGCCCGTTCCGTTGCCGTCCGGGACGTGGCCGCCGGTCTCGTCGCCGCCGGTCCCGTTGCCGCTGATTCCGTCGCCGCTGGTTCCGTCGCCGCCGGTTCCGTCGCCGCCGGTTCCGTCGCCGCCGGTCCCGTCGCCGCTGGTTCAATGTCGAAACAAAACAGACAAGGTAACATAATTTTAATCTATTAAAGATTGTACCATATATTAGTACTTACATAGTGTATAATTATTAGTACTTACGTACTGCATATTTTCCTACGCACTATTTTTTAGTAATTACGTAGAATATATTTTTCTTTGTACTATTATAAAAACACATATGTAATTAAATTAATTTTAATAATTACAGATTATAGACCGAGAGGTAGAGCCGCAGGAGCTCGCCGACAGCAGGAACGATTTATGAAATTTTTATATCAGCTATCCATGGCACCACATCACTGGGGCAGACACAGGGGAAGAGGCAGAGGAAGAAGGTAAGAAAGCATTAAAAAATTTCTAAAAATTACAAGTTATAGTTACATGTATAGTTATTACATTTATTTTACAGAAACAATTAAGTATTATCAAGTCATGGTGTTCAAGCGGCTCGTCGCATCGCTCAAGAAAAAATTTTTTTTAGTTATTTTCTAATATTACCAATAAAACATCTGTTTCACAGAATGTAAGTGTGATGTGACAAAATACTTGTGTTAGAATGCGAAATAATTTAGTTACTATGTAATTAAGTTAATATTAATGCACAAAATTAATTATGTGACAAAATTGAGATTATTTTTCAATTATTTTTGCACATTTTAGATGTAACATTTATATTAAGTCAGTTGTATATTAACTAAATTATCTTACATTCTAACACAAGTATTTTGTATCACACTTACATTTTGTGAAACAGATGTTTTATTTCGAATATTCAAACTAAACTATTTTTTGTTGTAACATGTCTTCGGTTTGACTGCCCCATTGATATAAAGCCGTGGATAGCTGATATAAAATATCTTTGGTTTGATATTACAGTTTTGTTAAAATTTTTACAAAATATACGAAATAAAACTATAATATCAAATCAAAGACATGTTAAACATAAAATAATTTAGTTAAAACATTCGAAACGACACTTATTATGTTTCATTTAGCGTAATTGTGATATCAAACGCAATACTTATGTTTTATTTCAAATATTCAAATTAAACTATTTTTAGTTGTAACATGTCTTTGATTTAACTGCCCCATTCATATAAAGTTATGGATAGCTGATATGAAATATATCTTTGGCTTCATATCACGGTTATGTTAAAATTTTTACAAAATATGCGAAAAAAACTATGATATGATATCAAAGACATGTTAAACATAAAATAATGTAGTTAGAACATTCAAATGACACTAATTATGTTTCATCTAGCGTAATTGTGATATATCAAACGCAATACTTATATTATTAGTTATTTTTTAATATTATCAATGAAACATCTGTTTCACATGACTTAAATGCTATATAAAACACAAGACGTGTTATAATGTAAAATAGTTTAGTTAATATGTAATTAAGTTAATATAAAAATGTACAGAAATGTACAAAATTAATTATGTGACAAAATTTAAATTATTTTTCTACATTTTGAATGTAACATTTATATTAACTTAATAACATATTAATTAAATTATTTAAATTATAAGTTTTGCGACTGGATCGATGTCAACGTCGATGAGATGTTCTTCGTTCATTAATACTAATAAAATTCTATTATATGGCAGTTTATTTGTTAATAAAATATTATTAACAAGATTAAAGAATATAATTTTTTTTTTCATACTTTTCAGAAGTTTTTTTTAATACTTTTCGAGTTATTTTATATCTTAATCTGACATATTTTGATATAAAATTTAAATTAAAATATCTCTAAAAATATTAAGTTCTGGATAATCTTACCGTAATACTTTTATGATTAGAATAATGAGAATCAAGTGGTATAAAGAAAACGCATAATTGTTAAAAAAGTACATTGTAAATTGCATACTTTTTCTTCAAATAATGGGTTTTTTACACGTATTGATTTGTTTTATTATTCTGTGCATAAAAATATTACGGTAAGATTATCGATAACTAAATATTTTAAGAGATTTTAGATTTTATATCAAAATATGTCATATTTCTCTCTCTCTCTCTCTCTCTCTTTCGTGTTTGCGAAATTTTCGTAGTGCAACTTGGGGAAGTCGAATTTGTTGAACCTTGATACCTGGTGCAAGGAATTCCCGTAGCGCAACTCGGGGAAGTCGAATTCGTCGACTCTTTGCACCTAGTGCGAAAAATTCCTGTAGCGCAACTCACGAAAGTCAAATTCGTCGACCCTTGATACCTGGTGCGAGGAATTTTCGTAGCGCAACTCGGGGAAATTGAATTCGACGACCTTTGGCACCAGGTGCGAAAAATTCTCGTAGCGCAACTCGCAAAAGTCGAATTCGTCGACCCTTGACACCTGGTGCAAGGAATTCCCGTAGCGCAACTCGGGGAAGTCGAATTCGTCGACCCTTTGCACCTAGTGCGAAAAATTCCTGTAGCGCAACTCGCAAAAGTCGAATTCGTCGACCCTTGACACCTGGTGCGAGGAATTTTCGTAGCGCAACTCGGGGAAATTGAATTCGACGACCCTTGGCACCAGGTGCGAAAAATTCTCGTAGCGCAACTCGCAAAAGTCAAATTCGTCGAACCTTGACACCTGGTGCAAGGAATTCCCGTAGCGCAACTCGGGGAAGTCGAATTCGTCGACCCTTTGCACCTAGTGCGAAAAATTCCTGTAGCGCAACTCGCGAAAGTCGAATTCGTCGACCCTTGACACCTGGTGCGAGGAATTTTCGTAGCGCAACTCGGGGAAATTGAATTCGACGACCCTTGGCACCAGGTGCGAAAAATTCTCGTAGCGCAACTCGCAAAAGTCGAATTCGTCGAACCTTGACACCTGGTGCAAGGAATTCCCGTAGCGCAACTCGGGGAAATCGAATTCGTCGACCCTTTGCACCTAGTGCGAAAAATTCCTGTAGCGCAACTCGCGAAAGTCGAATTCGTCGACCCTTGACACCTGGTGCGAGGAATTTTCGTAGCGCAACTCGGGGAAATTGAATTCGACGACCCTTGGCACCAGGTGCGAAAAATTCTCGTAGCGCAACTCGCAAAAGTCGAATTCGTCGAACCTTGACACCTGGTGCAAGGAATTCCCGTAGCGCAACTCGGGGAAATCGAATTCGTCGACCCTTTGCACCTAGTGCGAAAAATTCCTGTAGCGCAACTCGCGAAAGTCGAATTCGTCGACCCTTGACACCTGGTGCGAGAAATTCCCGTAGCGCAACTCGGGGAAGTCGAAATCGTCGACTCTTGGCACCTGGTGCGAGAAATTCCCGTAAATTTTAATGATAATGATAATACTCTGGGCCCCGTAAATTCTTCATTCGTCCCTGCGGACAGAGGAGAAGAATAAGGAGACGACGTTTCTTAATTTTTTGCATTACCAACATCACTTTTTGACCGCTTGTATCTCTGAAACGGCTGGACCAATTTAAATTTTTTTTGGCTTAAATTAGTCGTGGCGATGCCGCCTTTAAGGATATACTATGTGTTTTTATAAAATTTTTTATATTTTAGTTGCTACAAACCCCCGAAAAGTCGACTTTGTGCGCGCAGGATAAGAGACTTAGTAGTGTCATTTTCCGAACTTTGCCAGAGATTCTTTTCCTGACTTAGTAGTGTCGTTTTTTGAACTTGGCCGGAGACACTACCGCGTCTCCTGATCAAGTGGTATAAAGAAAACGCATAATTGTTAAACAAGTAGATTGTAAATTGCATATTTTTTCTTCAAATAATGGGTTTTTTACACGTATTGATTTGTTTTATTATTCTGTGCATAAAAATATTACGGTAAGATTATCGATAACTAAATATTTTAAGAGATTTTAGATTTTATATCAAAATATGTCATATTTCTCTCTCTCTCTCTTTCGTGTTTGCGAAATTTTCGTAGTGCAACTTGGGGAAGTCAAATTCGTCGAACCTTGACACCTGGTGCAAGGAATTTTCGTAGCGCAACTCGGGGAAGTCAAATTCGTCGACCCTTTGCACCTAGTGCGAAAAATTCCTGTAGCGCAACTCGCGAAAGTCAAATTCGTCGACCCTTGACACCTGGTGCGAGGAATTCCCGTAGCGCAACTCGGGGAAGTCGAAATCGTCGACTCTTGGCACCTGGTGCGAGAAATTCCCGTAAATTTTAATAATAATGATAATACTCTGGGCCCCGTAAATTCTTCATTCGCCCCTGCGGACAGAGGAGAAGAATAAGGAGACGACGTTTCATAATTTTTGCATTACCAACATCACTTTTTGACCGCTTGTATCTCTGAAACGGCTGGACCAATTTTAATTTTTTTTGCTCAAATTAGTCGTGGCAATACCGCCTTTAAGGATATACTATGTGTTTTTATAAAATTGTTTATATTTTAGTTGCTACAAACTCCCGAAAAGTCGACTTTGTGCGCGCAGGATAAGAGACTTAGTAGTGTCATTTTCTAAACTTTGCCAGAGATTCTTTTCCTGACTTAGTAGTGTCGTTTTTTGAACTTGGCCGGAGACACTACCGCGTCTCCTGATATATGCATCCAAAGTCGAGAAATCTAAAAAATCGTTATTTTTCTCGAATGTCACGCATGTCTTATTGGTCAGCGTCGTCAGCACGCAACCAATCAGAACGCACTCAACTAATGCGTTCAGATTTTTTTTCTAAAAGACGTCTTTCCTTTTCTAATTTTTTAATATGGCGGCGCTCAGACCTGTCAGCTCGCAGCTTTGATGATATTAATTAACATTGATATAATTAATATCGGTTGTAAAATGTATATATATATATATGTAAAGAAAGTGCATTTCTTTGATTAGAATTTGCCGCTCAACGCGGCCATAATAAGTAGACATTAGATGATAAGTTGAAACCTATATTACCATTGCGCGAGCTACGTAGAGGAGAATATAGAGAATTGAGAAGAATAGATAAACTCGTTTAAGTAAAAAGTGATAAAGGAGAATTACACCAAGGAATAAACTTTAATGTCGTTTCGTTTATTACAGGTAGGAATAAGATAAATCATTAGGATTCATAGGTTAGGAATTAAATAAAAACGTTTATTACAGAAACTCAGTACTGCTTATTTGACGGTGTGAGATCCTTAACCTTAACCCTCAACGAAATAACATTATAAAACGACATTTTTGGAAAACTTTGGAGAAATGGAGAAACTACTATTTGAATTCAAAATAAAAGCATCAGCAGAAGGAAAATCGAATACTCTGTGCATAACATCAATCACCACAGAAACAAATCGAACCTTCGAGATACCGGAGGAATGCCAATCAGTAAAACTACACACTGAAATCGGGAATACAGAGGCCTACAGAAAGATAAAGAATACATTACAAAAAAGACACCAAACGAGGAAAGTTTGGATCCCTTTGACTAAAGAGATAAAAGATGTGTATATAGACGAAGGAGGGAATATCCAATTTTGAGATATCTTCCTAGAGGAAAAAGAACAATCGGCGTCCGATACAGGAAGCAAGGACACAGAAAACAAACAAGCCTCTGGACCACAAAAATTAAGCAAAATTGCGGAAAAATTTGTTTTAGAAAATTTCACTATAAAAAATTCAAACCCGTATCAATGGATTGACGCATTTGAAAAAGAATGTGAACGCTTCGAGATAACAAAGGATCAAAATAAAATTGAAATTTTCAGGTTATTCTTGGACAAGTCATCCTTAGACTGGTACGGCTCGATGATAATAAAGCTAACATTGAACTCAGAATGGAAAATATGGAAACAAAAATTCTGCAACACATATGCAAATAAAGGATGGGACCCAATAATACATGCATTGTTGTTCAAATATAAATTCGGGACACTACTGGAGTACGCTGTAAGAAAAGAGAAACTTTTACTGGAAATAGATAGATCCATGAGCAAACAGACATTAATTAATCTGATTGCAACCGGCCTACCAAAATTCGTACTGAACAAAATTGACAGAGAAGGACTCAAGGAAGTAGAAGATCTATATAATGAAATTAATAAAAATGAACACTTAATAATTAAGAGAACGTTCAAAACAAACAAAAACACAGAATCGGAAGCTAAAGAGAAAAAGAAACCATGCAAAACGTGCGAAAAGTTAAATAAAGGCACACGTTATCACCCTGAATCCTCATGCTGGTTCGGAACAAAGAAGAAAGAAATAGGAGATATTAAATGCACGAACAATAATGAACTAGAAGCTGAACTAAATGAAGAAAGTCAAAAAAACTCGTGGTGCCACCATTAATCAGAATAAAATTAATACTAAATGACACTTTAGAAATCTTCGGTATATATGACTCAGGGTCAAATGTTTCCCTGATAAATAAACTCAAAACTACTGAAATTAAAAAAGGGTAAAGAAAAGGATGAAAAAAGTGCAAATTTAAGAACGATTAATGGTGTTAGTAAAACGAACGGAATGGTAACCGTAAAAGCTAAAATAATTGATATAGAGAAAAAAACTAATATATTTGTAGTAGATAAGAAGAATTTTAAGTATGATTTTTTAATTGGATTAGATATGATAAAAGATTTTAGACTAATCCAAAATGAGGACTTAAAGATAACACAAAGAGTACCAGATAATATAATAGAAGAATACGAAGTAAACTTTAACGAAAACATAGATGGAAAAAGATTCAACATGACAGTAAATCATTTAAACTGTCAACAGAAAGAAATGATAGATAAACTGATAGAAAGATATAAAACAGCTTTCGCAAAAGACAAATATGATATAGGTACGGTAAAAGACTATGAAGCCAGAATAGACCTATTGGTAGATAAATACTGCTGCAAAAGACCTTACAGATGCAATATTGAAGATAAGCGAGAAATAGAAAAGCAAGTCGCGAATCTACTGAATAAAAAGCTCATTGAAGAGTCATACAGCCCATTTGCAGCACCGGTGACACTAGCGTATAAAAGGGACGAAAACAAGAGATTAAGATTGTGCATAGATTTTAGAGAATTAAATAAAATTGTGGTCCCTCAATCACAACCTTTTCCGTTAATCGAGGATCTAATGGTGAAAACAAGGAATTGCCAATTTTTCACAACGTTGGATATAAACTCAGCGTTCTGGTCGATTCCCATACGAATCGAAGACAGACACAAGACAGCATTTGTAACACAGGAGGGACATTTTCAGTGGACCTGCCTACCATTTGGGCTAAAGACATCACCTGCGATATTTTAGAGGATACTCAGTAATATAATAAGAAAACATAAACTAACAGACTTTACGGTAAATTACATAGACGACATTCTAATCTTTTCCAAATCTTTCTCGGAACATATGGATCATTTGATACAATTATTGGAGGCAATAATAACAGAAGGGTTCAGACTAAAATTTTCAAAATGTACATTCGCTTCAAATACGGTAAAATATTTAGGGCATGTGATACGGAACAATTCAATACGTCCATTGAAGGACAACCTTATATCAATAAAAAATTTCCCGACCCCGAAAACACAAAAACACATAAGACAATTTTTAGGGAAAATAAATTACTACAACAAATACATTCCAAACGTAGCTACAACGCTAGACCCACTACACAACCTGCTAAGAAAAGGGCAAAAATTTATTTGGATCGAAAAATGCAAGGAATCATTTGAGAGGATAAAAGACTTACTCTGCTCCCAGCCTGTCTTAGAAATTTTTGATTCCGGATTACCAATACACATCTATACGGACGCAAGTTTACACGGCATAGGAGCGGTGTTAAAACAAAAGCAAACAAATGGAGAAGAAAAACCAATAGCATATTTTTCAAAAAAATTGAATGAAGCCCAGAAAAAAAAGCTATATACCTAGAATGCTTAGCGATAAAAGAAGCCGTAAAATACTGGCAATACTGGCTAATGGGGAAAACATTTACAGTTTTTTCCGATAATAAACCATTAGAAAATATGAACATAAAAGCAAGAACGGATGAAGAATTGGGCGATTTAACTTATTATTTATCACAGTATGATTTTCAAATAAGATACTCTCCGGGAAAACAGAACTTAGAAGCTGATTGTTTAAGCAGGAATCCGGTCTTAGGATCACAGGAAAATGAGGACGAACAACTGAGAATCGTAAATTTAATAAACATAGAAGAAATATTATTAGACCAAGAAAAAAATAACGATCTACAAGAGAAAAAGGATAAATTGGTATCGAGAAACAACATATATTACAAAAGAACAAAAAAAAGGGAAAAAATAGTGTTATCAGAAGACTTTAGCATCACATTTATAAAGAGAGTACACGAAAATTATTGTCACATAGGAATACAACAAATGGAACACATAATCGGACTATCCTACACGGCAAAAAACTTAATACAGAACATAAAGAAAATCTGCAAAAATTGTGAAATCTGCATAAGAAACAAGTCAAGAGGACAAAAAATATACGGATTGATGTCCCACTTGGGACCAGCCACAAAACCTTTTGAAATAATGTCCATTGATACAATTGGAGGACTTGGAGGATCCAGATCAACGAAGAAATACTTACACCTTTTGGTGGACCATTTCACGAGGTACGCATACATCTTAACTTCAAGTACACAGAATTCAAAGGATTTCATAAAGCTTGTAACAAACGTAACGAAAAACAACAAAATTGGAATGATCCTAACAGACCGATACCCGGGAATCAACTCCCAAGAATTTAAGAAGTTCCTAGAAGAAAAGAAAATACCGATTATTTTCACGGCAATAAATACACCATTTTCGAATGGTATAAATGAGAGACTGAACCAAACATTGATTAATAAAATAAGGTGCAAAATGAATGAAAAAGGAACAAAATTAGCTTGGACAACAATAGCACAGGAATGCATAAAAAAATATAATCAAACGATCCATACAGTGACTAGATTTGCACCCGCATACTTACTAGAAGAGAAAAACATTACAATTTTACCAAAAGAAATAAACCAAGAAAACATACCAAAGAACTTGTTAGAGGATCGAGAACTAGCTTACAAGAACAGTATAAAGTCACACGAATACAATAAAAAGCTATTTGACAAAAACAAAAACGAGGGTGAATTCAAAGAAGGAGACTCAGTATTCGTAGAAAATGGGAACAAATTAAATAGAAGAAAACTAGAGGAATTAAGAATAGGACCATATAAAATATTGGAAAAAGTATCTAAATCACTTTATAAAGTAGACACCGGACATAGGAAATCTGACTCAACATTATTCCACATAACGAAGCTAACTCCAGCACCACCGGTACCAATACAAATAGAGGATATACAGGATATAGAAGAGAACGTGGTCACTCTGTTTCCAGAAGATTCTAGTGGATGAGCTTTCCCGAAGAGGGGAGATGTAAAGAAAGTGCATTTCTTTGATTAGAATTTGCCGCTCAACGCGGCCATAATAAGTAGACATTAGATGATAAGTTGAAACCTATATTACCATTGCGCGAGCTACGTAGAGGAGAATATAGAGAATTGAGAAGAATAGATAAACTCGTTTAAGTAAAAGTGATAAAGGAGAATTACACCAAGGAATAAACTTTAATGTCGTTTCGTTTATTACAGGTAGGAATAAGATAAATCATTAGGATTCATAGGTTAGGAATTAAATAAAAACGTTTATTACAGAAACTCAGTACTGCTTATTTGACGGTGTGAGATCCTTAACTTTAACCCTCAACGAAATAACATTATATATATATAACGTGTTGTGGAGACGAATAAAAATAGTGTATACCAAAATAGATTCTTTATGAAAAAATTTTTTTTTGATCTTAAAGTGCAGAAGTGTAGTAAGACATGCTGACAACACTCTCAGTATTCTGTAGTTAGTGGACAAACAGAACAGAAAGTGTACTTTGTGCATATGTTAACATTGACTGGAAATTATAAATATTGTTGGAATTAATTTAGGATACATAGAACAGAAATATTAAACTATGGTATTTAATTTTATTTATTTTAGACAAATCATACTAAAGTTCTAAAACATGTGCTTTTTTGACAGATCCTAAATTAGTTTCAACATTTATAATTTCCAGTCAATTTTATCACAATAAAAACAAAACAGTATTGTTTTACCTTTCAAAAAATTGTTGTATATATTAAATCAAAAAAAGCTGTCGTATGTATATTACAAAAAAAGAAATAATATCTATCAAAAAATTACCTTTTTTAAAAAAAGGTAAAAAAGGCGCCAAGTACACGCTCTTGTCACAACTAAAACAAAACCGTATCGTTTTATCTTTCAAAAAAATTGTCGTATACATAAAAGAACCTGTCATATATATTAAAACCTTTCAAAAAAAACTTGTATATATTAAAATTTTCAAAAAAGCTTGTGACGTGACATTTTCGCGGTCCGTCACAAGGGCGAGTAAGCCCGATCGAGGAGGGAAATTTGAGGTCGGAAACCCCACCGCGGGGGGGCGACGACCTCTCCCTCTTAATTCTCTTTTTGAGCGTTGTAGCGAATTGCGCGAGTCGTGGTGAGTGGCCAAACTCCCGTTTTGTGATTGAGGTGGAGCAGCCTTCGTGGGACCTGCAAGGGACTCAGCAGGCAGGACGACGGAGGCCCGGACGGCGTGCAGACAGATCCGGAACAAGGTCAAGTAAAACACCCTTGAATATGCAATTAGATTCCAGACACAGTCGCTACCGTAGATCCAGTTTCAGATTCGGAGCATATCGAGGCCGGTGGACGCACCGAGAGAGATGACGAGAGGGAAGCGCGCTTTCACACGCCGGAGACCCGGGGTGGAGTACCCGAAAAAGGAGCTGTCGTAACGAGCCAGGAAAGCAGAATCAGGTCGGAACCTGGCCAGTTTCCGGCCGATTCAGAGAAGGTTCGGATCCGGAAACGGAAAAGGCCGCGAAGGGCGTTAACGGCAGCTGCCCTAAGAGAGAGACCGGGGTCACCTCGGAAAAGCGTCACCGAAGGCCGATATATCGAGGGGCGACGCGAGAATCGCGAGATCTAGGAAATATCGAAGGATCAAGACGCGCTAATCGATAGCGAGGATCTACATGCGCAGGACGATGCGCGGAAGGTCACCGCTGTCCGGCGAGCCTCGCGGTCGTCACTGTTCGGCGAGTCGGCAACCTGAGAGGAACCTTGAGGACCACAACAGACGTACCGACAATTTGTAAGGCCACCACTTCGACTTCGCAGTAAGAGCGGTATCAGTAGGCGGCCCGAGCCTCGCGGAAATAAGAACCCGCATATTTTACGTAAAGGGGTATTGAATGTACCGAAATGTCTCGCGGTATCGTGCGAGGTTAGATTTAGGCCGGACCCCGCTGACTACCGCTTCTGTAGACTAAGATTTCACCATGCTTTTTCCTCTCGAAGCTGCCGAGCCGACAGTCGTTTTGCGTAGACTAATGTCTTTTGGGATAAGTAATAATTTTGCGTGTATTTATGTATTTACGTGCCGAGCGTAAGGAATTCTTTGGAGTTAGCCTGTCGCGTATCTCTTGCCTCAGCCTTCTGTCGAGCGTTTCAATTAAGAACTGTGAAGAATCGTATAGAAAGAAAGAATTCGCGTTACCTGCTAACTTGACATCGAGAAGAATTAAAGTAGAGTGAATCGAACGATCGTACCTAATCAGAATTGTAAGACTGGTACGCCGAACATACTATACCGCGTGAGACGGAAGTACGGATTTCCGCAAGCCGAACATCCAAATCATAACGCCTCTCACAGAGATAATTAATGTCTCCGCTCCGCGGGATTGCTAAGACGTCTATCACCCGGCGTCAATCTCACTAAAATAATTACTATAATTAAATGTTATTTGTTACCCAATTAATGTGTTCTTAATAACCATCTTATTTCAGACTTCTCTCTCCAAATCGGTATTTAGCATCTCTAAAGAACCTCGCCCCTCTGCCATTTGTAGAGCGGGCTAGTCGCGCTTATCGCCGTTGCTCATTAATAAAAATATGAACTCTAACGTATTTGTTCGTGCGGCGCGTTAATCCGCGCCTGGCGCCCAACTATAAGTATTGCAGTAATTAATAAATCAATTAAATAGAGCAACGAGGTTTGACACGCTTATCGGCGGGTGAACTTCTGCCCGACGGAAAAGTCGTCGCAAGCTATTATATATACTTTCTACAAAAAAATATATTAGAAAATGGCACCAAGTGGGACTAAAGAACTATGAAAAAAGTTGTACACTATTTCTATAAAACTTTTCTATAAAATTTAAAAAATATTTAAAAAATAAAAATATTTAATTAAAAAATTAAAAAATATAAAAAATTTAATCAAAATAAAAAGATTTATTAAAAAACGCAAAAAAACTTGGCGCTGCTACACCAAAGTATTATAAAGCAATGAAATTAACATGTAGTTTACTGTAGCAGCGCCAAGTTTTTTTGCGTTTTTTAATAAATATCTTTTTATTTTGATTAAATTTTTTATATTTTTTCATTTTTTAATTAAATTTGTTTAGACGTCTCTATGACAGTTTGTAAATAAACTGTGAGACGTCAAATTTTCGAGAGTGTTTATATACGTGTTTTGTTTACAAACAACTTCAGTTTATTGAAGAATGTGTGGAAATGGTAACCGTTGACATCAAAACATTTTTGTAATCAGGTTGTAACAGAAAATGTTACGTTATTTAAAGTGTCACCGGTAATGTTTTCATATGCTACGACAATACGGTGACGCATATCTTCAGCAATTGTTGGTCTATTGGCATAAACAATATTTTTTATTGTCCCCCATAAAAAGAAGTCGAGTGGGTTTAGGTCAGGAACGTGCTGACCATTCAACAGTTCCACCTCGTCCAATCCAATGACCGGGAAAATTTCTATTCAACACATCTCTTGATACTCTCGCGTAGTGAGCAGGGCAGTCGTCATGTTTGTACCACATATTTAAGCGATTTTGAAGAGGTATATCTTCCAGTAAACCTGGCAGAATTTCTCTCAAGAATTGTGCATATATTCCTCCTGTCAACGTTCTATTTATAATATAAAGTATGGTCCGATTATTTTATTGTTCACAATTCCGCACCAAACATTGATACTCCATTGTCTTTGGTGCTCTACTTCACGAAACCAATGTGGGTTGTCAACAGACTAATAATGTGCATTTCTTAAGTTTACTGCACCATAACTTGTAAATGTTGCATCATCCGTAAATAGAACATTATTAAAAAATTCAGGATTTTGACATAGTCCCTATTCACAAAAATTGATTCGATTCTGAGTCATTTCTGTGTAATTCTTGATGTAGGGACAAATGAAATGGATGAAATCGATGTCGTTGAAGAATTTGTATCACGCTGCTTTGACTTATGCTTGCTTCGCGTGTACTAGTATGTGGATCAACAGCTATTGCAGCTAGAACATTGATTTCGTTATTTACATTTGTTACCGGTTTATTCCCTACACGTTTCTTTTTCTCTACACTTCCAGTATCTTTAAAAAGTTTGAAGATATTGACAATAGTTTGAGCATTAGGACATCTCCGATCAGGATACTTTCTTGCATATAGCAATTGAGCTTGTACTGAATTTTGTCTACATTCGCAATAGACAATTACCATATCACGTCTTTCAGCAATCGAAAACGACATCGTCACAACGCGATTGAAATGATACTGATATTACATGTGTGACGATGCGCCTACCACACATCGTCCCTAGCGACCGACCAGACGTAGGCTCGACGCCTATGACGCCCACGAGCGCTCGCGCCCATGCGACGCCCCAGCGTGGGGACCGCTCCCACTGCGCGACCGATACTCGCGGGTGGGAGGCCCGAGCCGGGTATATAAGCCGGCTCGGCCAGCATAACGACACCTGTCCCGATCCGGTATCCGACCAGACCACATCTCTGGGTGCTCCCGAGATATACCTGCTCCGATTTTCCGCCGACAGGGCCGGGTTCTCCCGCTCTGCTGCCAGGGTTTCTCCCGGCGTTCGGTCTCTCCGATTTTCCGCCGACAGGGCCGGGTTCTCCCGCTCTGCTGCCAGGGTTTCTCCCGGCGTTCGGTCTCTCCGACTTTCCGCCGACAGGGCCGGGTTCTCCCGCTCTGCTGCCAGGGTTTCTCCCGGCGTTCGGTATCTCCGACTTTCCGCCGACAGGGCCGGGTTCTCCCGCTCTGCTGCCAGGGTTCTCCCGGCGTTCGGTCTCTCCGACGTCCCACCGACAGGGCCGGGTGCTCCCGCCCTGAAGCCAGGGTTCTCCCGGCTCGCGGCGCGCTAGGCCGTCCTAAAGGAGACGGGTGCTCCCTCTCCTAAAACCAGGGTTCTCCCGGTACGCGGTTGTATTATATAGAGTGTAGTTAACGTTAGTGTAAGTGAACGCCATAGACCTTAAGAGGGAACGTCCGCGCAGAAGCGCACTTTGTATTCTTCACCACAATTGACTGAATAAACGCAGCTTTAATATATTTCATGGAGTGATCGATCAAGCTTCCCTCCTTCTCTCGAATCCTGACTCCGGCGAGCAGATCCGCGGCGTCGAGAAAGGCGAACCGTTACACATGGATGAATAGGTACGAATGTAAGTTGTTTGTAAACAAAACACGTATATCACTTCTGTACATTACATTACGATTTTAGGATAATAGCACCTCGAAGGGTCGTCTGAAGGTCAACATGTTTTACATGGTTGAATTTGTCTTTTTGTTAGCTACAACATAGTGATAATAAAAATATGTTATTCCATTTAAAAAATTGCCGAAGACCTTGAAAACTCAAAAATAACTTCAAAAAAATTTTTTACTTGTAATAATATTTGCCCCTTCGAAGCAAATAAGTTTTTCCTTAGACATTTTATCGTATCATCAAAAATAACGGAGAAATTTTAGGTCCTAATGTTAGGTGACACCCTATATATACAGGATGTCCCATTTTAAATTACGCACCTGAATATCTCGTCAGGGGAGCCACCAATCCGAAAATAACCCTTACAAAAGTTGTTGAGTTTGTAGGACGACATCCGATGATGACATTGGTTTAACCTAGGGTGTACATGCCAAAGTCATATAAAGATTAACTTTGTTTTTTTAAATGGAACACCGTATTTTTGATTCCAAAATCTAATAGCTGGTGTCAAGAGCTTTTCAAAACACTATAATGAAGTTATTTTTTATTAAGTACTTTTCGAGTTATGAGGCTTGTAAATTACAGTATTTTGACATAAAATATAAAATATTTTGTAAAACATTCAGTTTTTGAGAATGTTAACTTAATACTTTTATGCACAAAATAATGAGACAAATAAATTGGTATAAAGAAAACACATTGGTATTAAAAAAAAGTGCAGTTGCATGTTGCAAATTACATATTTTTTCTTGAAAGCATCTATGTGTTTTCTTTATACTAATTGATTTGTCTCATTATTTTATGCACAAAAGTATTAAGGTAAGATTCCCAAAAATTGAATGTTTTACAAGATATTTTGTATTTTATGTCAAAATACTGTAATTTACAAGCCTCATAACTCGAAAAGTACTTAATAAAAAATAACTTCATTATAGTGTTTTGAAAAGCTCTTGACACCAGCTATTAGATTTTAGAATCAAAAATAGGGTGTTCCACTTAAAAAAAACAAAATTGACCTTTATATGACCTTGGCATGTACACCCTAGGTTAAACTAATGTCATCATCAGATGTCCCCCTTCAAACCCAACAACTTTTGTAAAGGTTATTTTCGAATTGGTGGCTCCCCTGACAAGATATTCAGGTGCGTAATTTAAAATGGGACATCCTGTATATATGTATATACAGGGTGTTCATTAAGTCGCGGACCGGTCTAATATCTTTTGAAAAAATAAAAATTTCGAAAATCGCCGAAACACGTCAATTTAAAAAAAAAATCTATTTTTTGCGGGGGGTTACAACCCCCAACCCCAAGGGAATGCAAAAGGAATTTATAACAGTTTGAACCAATAATGATGACCGTCTGAAGTCTGACCAAAGTAATCGTTGACCAAAGTAATCGTTGACCAAAGTAACCGATGATGGATGCGATATTTATGTATTTTCTCTAACAAAATTTTATTTGCGCGAAACGTTTTTCTGAAAGATGTTAACTCATCGAGTAGTTAACGATTACTTTGGCATTTTCATTACGACTAGCTCATTGTCAAGCAGAGGAGAGCAGACAATTTGAGCATTTGTTGTAAGTGATAAACTGGCATATGAACCAACCGCACAAGTGAGAGGCAAGCTGACTCACTATAATCAAGCACCCCGAAGAGAAAAAAATGATCGTTTTACATAAAATCAGTCCTTTTCAGGGCTACACGATGTACTAAATCCAACCGAGCAACCTCCACGTGGTGTACATTGGGTAACGCAAATGCCGGTGGTATTAAAAATCTTAAAAATCAAATATTTTTGCGAAAAATGATCGCAGCGCCCTCTATGCATAGTGCTTTGAATTCGTCTCGAAAAGACCTTTCAAACGAGCCCCCACTCGACCCTCCTTCCCATTTAAGAATTTATTCCCCCCTTGCGCCCCCCGCACCCTCTGGGGTTGGTGGTTGCAACCCCGCGCAAAAATTAGACTTTTGAAAAATCGTTTGACGTGTTTCGGCGATTTTCAAAATTTTTATTTTTTCAAAAAATATTAGACCGGTCTGCGACTTAATGAACACCCTGTATATATTCACATCTGATCAATTGTACCATTTTTTTCTCGGGTATTTTCCTTTATTCATTTTATTTTGAGAGGCAGGCGGGCAGGCGGGCAAGCAAGGGTATATGCGGGTATTATGCGGAATTACAGCTCTTTTTCGTCGCCGATTTTTGTGTTATCGGATCGCTTATAACTCGGAAACTATGAAAGATAGAAAGTCGGACCATAAGACCTTATTCGCAGAGCATCGAGAGGTCTTTCAATCCTTCTAGGTGCTTTTTCGAAATTCGTAAAATTGTGAAGAATTTGGGGGTGTTTTTTTTTATATTTCTGCAGGGGTTATCGCTAGAGTCTCGGGGATGGTGCTATTTGACGCAAGTCGATCCTTTCCCACATATTCCTCTATATAACATCCGGGAATCTGCCGTTTTTCGGTAAAAATTGAAAAACGTTCATCGACAAACAAACTCAACTTTTGCTATGCCTAGCTCATCCGCCAAGTGTCCTCTACCACCAGGTACAATTTTATACATGAACATCAACGTTTTCTCTATTTTTCTTAACTTTTTGTCCAAATTATTTTTGATAAATAAACTCAATTTCTCCTATGCCAACCTTCTCTGCCAAGTGTTCTCTACCACCAGGTAAAATTTTACACATGTACATTAACGATCTGTCTATTTACTCAGATGCATGTGAATCGACCTTAATGTTCGGCGCCGCCGACCGCTCGATCTCATGTTTGCTCATCTTCAACATTGTATTTAATGATCGTTGAATCGTCGCACGTGGTATGTTGTATCCGATTGTACTGGGTTGTACCACAAGTCCGATGCAACATTTCTTTGTAAAAAAACTTTTCCTCGTCTTCCTTGGCTGCCTGCTTGGCCTGCGTACGTGCCCCTGTTGCTGCAAAAGAAAAGGTAGGATTATTTTCTGTCCTCGGTGACGCGTCTGACATCATATCACACATTGCGATACAAATCGTACAACGCTGCGCATCGCACTGCTGCCAGTGATGTATTTCGCTGCAAAATACATCACTCGCAGTCATGTGTCGTACCGCATCGTACAATTTGTATCGCAATGTGTGATATAACGTCAGACGTGTAACGTTAACCTTAATTTCTCTTTTTTTCAGACTGTCAATTCCATAGAATGGATAGAGAGTACTACAATTATTGTTAAAGGAGGTGCATAAAGAGGATGGTAAAGAAGATGGTGAAGAGAATCTTCGTGAAGCGCAAAGTAGTAAGTATTGTTTTGTAATGAGAACTTTTTGAAAGGTTTTGTTTTGTAAAATTTATAAAATTTTTTTTTCTTGCAGGTATCCTTTGCATGGATCGTCGACAAAGTGTGCGAATTTATGGTGCAAAAGGTCATGGAAAAATTTGTGAAAAAATACGAGCGTTATGTTTGCGTTGTACGCTCAACGTTTGGCCATAGGAGGGGCCACGGCCTACGATGCGTAGTTCACACCCAGGAACAGGAGCCAAACATTAGGAAGCTGTTCGACGAAATTTTTATGCAAGAGATCTTGGTCATATTTGTTATGAGCGAGCGCAACCTTTATTTTATTAACAAAGATTTTCTCGTGGAAGAGGAACTAATGAAAAAGTATGATAAGGAAGGATGTTTAATCATGTGCTCCCAGTGTAACGGTGCAGCCTGCAAGCTGCATCGTTACGGCTACGGACCGTCCATTGTTCGTAGTCAACCAAGGGCGCATCGAGCGCCGATAAAATTTTGTCACAAACACGGGCGGTCAATCGCCGAACGGACCCCCACATCCAACCGTTCCGAATTCCGCTTAGTGGGGGCCCGCCGCCGAAACCGCCGATGCTTGCCGATCCGAACAGTGTTGCTAGATGGGACGCTTTTTCTCGCGCATGCGCAGCGCTGCAGCTATGAATCCAGCGGTGTATACGGCTTATAGTGTTGGGTGCTGGCGCGAAAAGTTAGACGTTTGACAGGCTATAGGAGAAGGTTAGGTGAGTACATGTAAAAAATAATAATATTTATATCATATATATATTTATATGTATTTTTTGTTACGCAAATATGGATAGTTCAAAAGGAGCCATTAAAAAGACGCATATTAAAAATTTTCAAAATTCTTGGTTAGCTGACGATTTATTTAAAGGATGGCTGGCGCCTCATCCTACGGAAAATAAGGCAATTTGTAACTTGTGCAATATTACCATTAGATGCTGTAAATCAGATTTAATACGGCATTCACAAAGGGCTAAACATATTAAAAATTGTGACAGTAATTCTCAAATAAATCAAAGCCAAAGCCAACATTCCAAAAATTCTCATATTGAAAACGTTAAACGAGCCGAAATTAAATTAGCAGCTTTTTATTCTGAACATAATGTTGCTCTTTATACCGCAGATCACTTAGTTCCTTTGTTAAAAGACATTTGTATAGATTCTTCAATCGTGCAAAATCTTTCACTGGCTCGATCAAAGTGCACCAATATTATTAAAGAAGTTCTTGCAAAGCGAGAAATTGAAAAAATTGTTAACATTTTACAGAATCAAAAATTTTCAATTTTAATAGATGAAAGCACGGATATTGGAGATACTAAAATTTTATGCGTTTTTGTTCAATTTTTTTCTCCGTTAAAAAAAAAGTTAAAACAACTATTAGAATTATTAGAATTAAATGCTGCAGATTGCTCTACAAATAGTATTTTTGAATTATTTAAAAAACTTTTACAAAAATATGAAATACCTATTACAAATATAGTTGTGGAAAGCCAACTATACATTTAATTTTATATAAATTATATTTACATTATTATATATACATTAAATTTTATTAATTATTTTATTATTATAAAAATAAACATAATATTTACATGCGTTTAATTTATTATTATTTTATTACTTTTTATCACTTTTTAACGATAAACATGTAACATGGGCTTAACCCATGTTACTAGTCGCGCAATCGGCCACGACGATCGGCCGCGCATCGAGCCGCCGGCCGCAATACGTCACCGGAATGCGGCCGCCGAGTGGGGCGGCCGGGTATATAAAGCCGTCGCTCCGGCCAGTAGACACCGATCCCGGTCTGCAGTGAGCACGCTGCAGATCTCCCGAGCCACCGGGGAGCACTCCGACTCGGCTCTTCCTAGCAATCCGTTCCTATTAGGACAGAGAGCACTCTGTCCACGCCGGGAGCACTCGGCATCCGTTCACCATCCCTCTCAAGACAGGGAGCACTCTGTCTCCGTCGGGAGCACTCGACGTCCGTTCACCGTCCCTCCCAAGACAGGGAGCACTTTGTCTCCGTCGGGAGCACTCGACGTCCTGTATACACCGCCTGTTCCTCCGTAGATTTAAGTATTCTTTAGTTCGCATTTTCTAGCTTGTATCCTCTAGTTCGTATTCTCTCGTTTGTATTTTCTAGTTTGTATCCTCTAGCTTGTATTCTCTAGCTTGTATTCTCTAGCTCGTATGCTCTAGCTTGTATTTTTCCGCGGCGTATCATAACCTTTTAGTTACTCCCGCTTTTGTGCGCTCACCTTGCGCTTCCCCGCTTTAGACCGCTCAGCTTGCGCTCTCGCTTACGCACCGCTTGTTACGCGCACACGCTAATTCAATGGCTATCGCTTACTCCACTTAATTGCTTTGTAAATGTTATTACCAATTCTTTTATCTAAGAATATAGTTGTTTTGTTATTCTAACTGGTTTACTTGATTAGAGTCTCCCTGTCTGACCACATATCCCGGATCCTGGCACCGGCGAGCTATTCCGCGCTTAGCTACAAGACCGCGAGATAAATTCGCACCATTACAAACAAAATTTTTTAATAATTTTTTAATAGAAGGGTCTACAAGTGTTCTTTTTTTCCTCAATTAGTACACCGTTGAGGCCGATTCTCAAGTGCGTTAGTGAAAAAAAGCGTCCCGTCCAGCAACACTGGATCCGAAGTCAGTCGGCCGCCAGCCGGATATAAAAAAGACCCGGCTGTACGTCTATTTCACCAGATCCTGTTCGCTGCTAGATAGTGAACATTTCTCTACGAGCGTTTTCGTAGTCCGCCAAGCGTACTCGGCTTCTATGCCTTTTCTTCAAGACACACGAGCGTTCTCGTGTACCGCCGAGCGTTCTCGGCACTCTATCCACCAAAGCACGAACGTTCTCGTGCACTCGCCGAGCGTACTCGGCTCCTCCAAGTACCGGTTTTCGTACACGGGCATTCCCGTGTACCCAGCAGGACCACCGCTCCGAATCCACCTTGTACGAGCGTTCTGGTATTCCCGCCGAGCGTACTCGGCTTCCGATCCAAATATCGTGTTTCTGCTCATCGGCATTTAAAGTCAAACTCCATCCGGCAGGCAAAACCGCGTCGACCAATTCGCGCCGCCGAGCGACCCGTATCGATCGACTATCGAACGGACTCACGACGCATCTACAAACGCGCTCGCCGACAGGCGCTCCGGCGTACCAACCGCTACGACTCGATCTTACGCGCTTATGCTAAACGTTCCGCCGATCGCACTAAGACGCTTCACGTCACGCGTATACGAATCACACGCTGCCTTGACACACTTGTCACGTTTAGACGAATCACACGTCGCCTTTATACACTCAAACATTTATACGAGTCATACAAAATACACTTATACAAATTGTACATCACATTTATACACCGCGAACACCACATTTATACAAATCATACATCGCGTATACACACTGTCATCTAACTTATTATTTATTTAATAAACATATCAATTCATTATCATCTAAAGATGAAACTCGCGATTTAAAAACCGCGAGTTTTTATTGACGTACCCCAACCGAACAAATCCGAATTCCGGCGAGCTATACCGCGCCCGAAAAGCTCACACGGTTTCACCAGTGCTGCAACTCGGAAATAGTATATGGAAAACACAGGTTTCACAATTTAAAGAAATAGGTAATTTTAACGATCATTACTTATTTATTTTAAAATTTAACATTGAACATTAACTAATATTCTTTTTTTTTACAGTTGAAACATCAGAAATATTTTTGTAACATATATGTTTAGTTTTACATAAGTTTCTAAGTTTTGTAAAATCTATATTTCCCATACAATTTTTTATCTTTTTTTTATTGTAGACAATTTTGTAACTTTTGACAAAAAAATTTTTTTTTTTTTTTTTTTTTTTTATTTTTTTTATAACTTAGAACTACATTTGAACAAGTGTGAGCGAGAATTTTATAATTTAGCATTAGAATTTAATTTTTTTTTTTTATTAATAAAAAAACTCAATTTCTCCTACCTCTCTGTTTAGCCAACTCTCTCTGCCAAGTGTTCTCTACCACCAGGTAAAATTTTATACATGTACATTAACGATCTGTCCATTCACTCAAATGCATGTGAATCGACTGTAATATTCGGCGCTGCCGAGCGCTCGATCTCATGTTCGTCTATCTTCAACATAGTATTCAATGATCGTTGAAACGTCGCACGTGTACGTTGTGGAACAACTGGGATGCAACATTTTTCCAAAAATAATCAATTCCTTACCTCTCTTGGCTGTTTGTTTGGCCTGCGCACGTGTCCCTGTTGCAGCAAAAAAAAGGTAGGATTATTTTCTGTCTTCGGTGATGCGTCTGACATATCACACATTGCGATACAAATTGTACAACGCTGCACATCGCACTGCTGCCAGTGATGTATTTCGCTGCAAAATACATCACTCACAGTCATGTGTCGTACCGCGTCGTACGATTTGTATCACAATATGTGATACAATGTCAGACATGTAACGTTAACCTCAATTTTTCTTTTTTTCAGATTTCGTCAAGAATGGCAACGGAAGACAGGATCCTGGAAAAATTTTGCATAAGGTTTTATTTTAATATGGTGTACGAGCGACTTTTTAAGAAAGGCAAATTAGTAAGTATTTGTTATGATACTTGAAATGTTTTTTTTGGAACAATAATATTAATGTTATTGTTTCTTTGCAGCTGACAAGTTGGTAAATGCGCTGAAAACTGGACCAATACATTTATGAAGATGAACTAATGTATGAGGTTGCTGAATTCTTCCTTAATGATGTAGGTCTTATTTTGGTCATAGTGGGGCATACAAAGGACCACAGTCTGCAAGAGGTTTTCAGCAAACAACAGGAGGAAAGAATCAGATACCAGTTTAATCAAATCATTCTTTGCAAGCCGATCGCCGTGTTTCATTTAACAAAAAAGAATATTGCAAGAATAAACAAGGAAAGTTGGATTATTGTGGACTATTTCAGTAGACAGAGCATTGCATGCCAACAATGCTCCCAGGCGGCGATTATTTACGTTCAGAAGAACTTTCAGCTCGACGACTTTTTTTTGTAACTATACTATTACTATTAATATTATTATTATTATCACTATTATTATTACTTTGCTGCAAAATACATCATTGGCAGTCATGTCGTACTGCGTCGTACGAATTGTATCACAATGTGTGATTACTACTGACAAAGTATTACTCATGTAAGAAATAATAAAAAGATTATGTGAACTTGCTATATAATTTTTTTACAATAATTTTATTGAAATATTTTACTTCAATTATAATAAAATGCAATTACAATAACTGATACATCTATTTGCCCAATGCCAATCTACACTCAAGTATCATCTACCTCCAGTACTAGGCTGAATTCCGTTAACCGCATAAGCGCGCAAGTTTCTACAACATACGTTACGTGTACTATAGATACATGGGCGCATCTATAGTATACATTACGTATACTATACAAACATTCGCGCCAATGGGTTTTACGAAGTTTAGCCAGAATTTATGACAATTATATTAACGTCCCATTAAACTTTTTATCTATATTTTTTTTATTTATTTTTTTTTAATATAAAAACTGTATTTCTTTTATGCTAACCTACTCTCTCAAGTATCCTTTACTTCCACGTATAATTTTATCCATTTCTATTTACGTTCTCTCCATTTAACTCTACTTTTTGTCAAATGTTTTTTTCGAAAAAAAACTCAATTTCTCTTACGCCAACCTTCCCTGCCAAGTATTCTCTATCACTAGGTAAAATTTTATACATGTACATTTACGTTTTCTCCATTTTTCTCAACTTTTTGTCCGAATTTTTTTTCGATAAAAAAACTCAATTTCTCCTATGCCTCCTATGCCATCCTTTTTTTTTTTTTTTTGGTGAGGCTGGGGAAATCCTTTATGGATATCCACGAGTTTCGGGGAGAATCCCGTGGGTTATGTGGGAGTCTCCTGGGAATAAGTCCCAGGCATACCCACTAAAACCCCTGCCGGTAGCCTTCCCAGACCATGTAAAGGGAGGGTGAGGCATCACCAGCGGTATTCATCTCACCCCCCCTCTCAGGTCTGACCGTTTTCCGGTCTCTTCGCGAAGAAGGAAGTGGGATTTTTATTCCCCCCTCCTTCTCGTTATTGCCCTCTTTTCCGAGAAAGGCCGGGCTACCGCGACCTTTCCCCGCTCTCCCGTGCTTAGTGGGAGGTTGAGGCCAGTCGGAAGCCCCCACTCCCAACTGACCCTCCGCCGGAGGGGGGGAGAGATATAATTCCTAGAATTCCCTAGAAGTTTTTTCTCCCTCCTCCGGCCTTTCGAGTTGGGAGAGTCTCAGAAAAAGAAGGGACCCTCCCCAGGGAGATCCCCCCCGGGGTTTTGGTGAACGTCACCACCTGGAGGGGCCCTGTTGTTACCTGCCTCCTTGGGGGCGGGGGGTTGTGTCGGCGGCGGCTGAAGAGGAGCGTTATCCCCTCCCCCACCCACCGCCTTCCCCCTTTTCTCTCTCTCCGCCTCCTCCTTCTGCAACATGACTCTGTCACAGAAAGAGGAGACGGCCCTCTATTTGTCCTCTCCCTCCAGCATTGCTCTCACCAATGCGGGCAGGGAGAGGTCTCCGCCAACCACTGCGGTCAGAACTCGACGCTCTTCCTCCCACGCTTCACACTCCTCGAGAGTGTGCCACGCCGAGTCCCGACCGGCCGCACAGTGGTGGCACTCGGTCGTATACTTTTTGCCGATCCTACACAGGTAGTCACCGAAGCATCCGTGCCCGGTGAGTACCTGTGTGAGGTGGAATCCGATACCGTGTCCCTGCAACCGGTAGGCGGACGCAGCTGGAACGAGCCATCCATGAAATAGGATTAACTCCGTAACAGGAAATCCGACATCCTGCCGAGAACCAATAAGGGGTAGCTGGGCAGAGACCAAAGTCCAGACCAGCTACATGACGACAAATGTACAGTCATAGGTTAAGACTTCTAAGACTTGAGAAATACGCGTGATTAAGCAAACGCGTTGTAGTTATAACCTCCCGTTAAAGATAAGTTAGATTTAGGACTAGCGTATAAGCACCCTGTAAATAACCTAGACTTAATAATTACTTTATTATCATTTAAACGTTACAATTACCTTTCTTAGTTGATACGCAAAGTAGTTGTAGGAACCGCAGGAGCCAAAACCTGTAAAATAAAAAGCATATGTTAATAAAGTAGAATTAAAAATTTATGTTAATAAATATTAGTCTTTTAGCCTAGGTTAACATAGAACATGATCAGAACAGTGTACAAGCACTGACTAATAATTATTTAATTATTTAATTTAAGATTAGCCATAAGACAATTTTAAATTAAGCGCGTAAAGACTCAACCGCTACACAGCAGTTGAGACACGGACCAAACCAACATGGCGGCAACCGACGACCGCCAGCATGAGCTCCACGATTGGCGGAAACCTTCCCAAACGGTGATTGGCCGCAGAACAGATGGAAGGGATACCGAGCCAACCGACGGGTATATAAACCCGTGCCAAGAGAGCTCTTCAGTGATTCTGGCGAGAAGATCACCACTCAGCGAAGTGGTCGGCAACGCGTCACTCAAAGGTAAAACGCGAACCACCGAAAATGTTATCGGCGTGTGTAAAAGCGTTGTAAGCCATTATGGCTTATAACTTGTGTACATTTATTTTGTTTTGTGTTAAATATACTGTTTATTTTAATTATCAATCAAAATAAATTGTGTGAAGTTTATTTTGGTCCAAACCTGTGAAAATAAAGTTGTCGATACTTACCTTATCCGTTCTGCATCCTGGTGATCCAACGTCCGTGCGCGAGGTAAACCTGTGAACAAACAAACAAAAGGATTAGAACGAGATACATCGCAGCATCTCATCAGGCGTCATCGTCCGCGCTGAAGGAAGCAACATCCGATCCTGAGGGTCATGGAAGGACGAGACGAGGATCTCAACCTTCTTGTTTAAGAGGTTAAAACGAGTGGCGACCAATCTACGGCGAACGTATTGCTGCCTGCGACTGGTGAGTCCTGAGTAATATCTCTCCATAGGGCGCGTCCGGTCACATCCCCTCCTGTCCGCCCATTCCGGGAGACAGGGTTGGATGGCCTGGATGGTCCATCTGCCCGCCGTGCAGCCAATTAAGGAGGCCTGCCACGCCTCCATGGCTCTTTGACAGGCATCCTTCCTTATCCTGGCCACGGCTTGTGATAAGAAGCGAGCGCTCCCGTGTCCGTCCGGATCCTTCGTACGCCGGTATACTTCGGCGTACGAGTTCGCCAGGAACTCGACCGGGAGGAGACCTGCCAGAGCCGTAACCGCCGCGAACGACGTCGTGCAGTAGGCCCTTATTAGCCTAATGGCCAGCCGGCGTTGCGGTCGATGTTGCATTGCCTTTATTTGCCGGCTGGCCCCGACCCTGTCGGCCCACGCCGGTGACCCATAAAGAAACACCGACTGCACGATGTTCGCGTAGAGTCTTCTGACTCTATTCCTCGGACCACCCAAGTTCGGAAGAAGGCGACCCAACGCATTCGCCATCCTATCCGCTTTGGGGGTTATCCCAGCAAATTGCTGCTCAAACCCCCAAAGTCCATCCAGGGTGAGGCCCAGATATTTCATCTGGGTCCCCACCCGGACACGGACTCCCCTACCCAGATTTGGGTAGGGGGAGGCCGCCCCAAGGCCCTGTCATAGAAGAACAAGGCCTCCGTCTTCTGTGGAGCGACCTCGAGTCCCATGGCTCTTATCGAGTATACGAGCCTTTCTCCAGTTCCTCCCCCGGGCCACCACCAGCGTGTCGTCTGCGTAACACAGCAGACGACAGTCTGGGGGAAGTGCCGTGCGGAGCACTCTGTCATACGCGAGGTTCCACAATAGGGGTCCTAGTACCGACCCTTGGGGAACCCCGCAGTAGACTTTCCTTTGGCTTACTCGCTCCAGCTGGTCCTTCAGCTGGAGCGTCCTGTCGCGGAAATAGTCCCAAAGGACCTCCCTTATGTATAGGGGGAAGCCATGGAACTCCATGGCCTCCCCCACGTATTCCCAGGGGAGGGAGTTGAAGGCGTTGATGATGTCCAGCGACACCGCTAATGCCACGTCTCCCTCCCCTATAATGGGGTCCCTCCCCTATAATCTGGTCCGAGAGGGCCCGCAGATGCGTGATCGCATCTGTCGTCGATCGGCTCTCCCGGAATTCAAATTGGTTCTCTGAAAGGTTGGGACCATCCCGCGACAGGTGCTGGACGATTCGGCCGGCAATAATTCTCTCGAATAACTTACCGACCTCGTCCAGCAGGCATATCGGACTGTAAGCCGAAGGTTGCTCCGCCGGTTTCCCCTCTTTGCGAAGGAGCACCAAGTTCGTTCTCTTCCACAAGGAGGGGAAGGTGCCCGTCCTGAGACATGCATTGTACAATCTTCTCAAGCGAGCACCCACCACGCCAAAGGCCAAGGCCACACTCGACTGGGAACCTCGTCCGGGCCGGGGGCTTTGCCAGCAGCCCCCAGCCTTTTGACCGCCTCGGAGAGCTCCCTCTCGGATATCTTTAAGTCCCCGGACCAGGTGGGGGGTCCCCTCTAGGGGGAATGTAAATATCCCTGATTGGGAAGAGACTTCCCACCACCCGATCGAGAAACCCAGGGTCCAGCATCTTTGAGATTGGGGGCGCCGCTGGTCTCAGTCTATTGAGCACCAGACGATACGGACGCCCCCAAGGGTCCCGGTCTAGCTCCGCCAACATTTCCTCCCAAGCCTTGGCCTTGGTCCTGTCGATGGCTGTCCGCAGAGAGCACCTTGCGGCCAGGTACTCCCCGCGCGCCTCGACAGTGCTGTCATTCTCGCCTTCCGCCCGTCGTCGGGCCCTGAGGAGACCGCGTCTGGCGGCGTTTACGCGTCTCCGCAGATCCGCAATCTTCTCCGTCCACCAGTATATGGCCCGACGAGGGACGGGTTTTGACCGGGGCATGGCCGCATCGCACATACGCTCGGCCATGTCCCCGATCCCCTCGGCCTCGACCTCGGTGTCGACGAAGACGGAAGGATCCGCCCACGTCTCCACCAAGGCCGCCCCCACCAGTCTGTCCTGGTTCAATTGGGCCAGGACCCATCTTCTGGAGGCTTTATCGCTCCTTTGTCAGTGGCGGCGGGTCAGCACCTCCTGGAGGGTGGCAGTCAGGACCATCTCTATGTAGAGAATGTATCTCTATGTAGAATGAAGAACTCTCCCAAGGGAGAGTTAGGACCTGCTGGGAGGACCACTACCCCCTCCCAGCACCATCTCGCGTAATGCGGGGGGTGGAGTCGGTGTTAGGGCCTCCGCCCCATACACCGGCCTCCTCGGACGCCCGGCCGGCGGGAAGAGCGGGAGGGATGATGTCTTCAGAAGAAGACCCCCATCCCCACTCGACCCCCGGCCGGAACCCGTTAGGGAGGGTGCGGAGGAAACCGCCCCCCCCCCGTAGATGCGCGGGTGGTCGCCGCCGACGGCCAACCAGCCGTCGACGACGGGGAGCACCCGCGCCGTCCGCGTGAGGATCATCCGGGGGGTGGGCTTCCCCCCGTCTAATCCTCTCGGCCTCCTCTTTCTGGGAGATAACATTCTCGCAGAAGATGGAGACCGCCCTCCAGTTTTCCTCTCCCTCCAGCATTCTCTCAACGAGAGTGGGGAGGGAACGGTCACAGCCCACCACTGCGAGCAGAACCCGGCGCTCGGCATCCCACGCCGGACACACTTCAAAAGTGTGCTGCGCCGTGTCCCGCCCGGCCGCACAGTGGTGGCACTTGGTCGTGCGTTCTCGCCCAATGTTGTGCAGGTACTCACCGAAACAACCATGTCCGGTAAGCACCTGCGTCGTTCTAAAGGACAGCCCGCGTCCCCTCCGCCCCAGCCACTGCCGGAGACGGGGGTGGATGGCCGTGGCGACCCTACGGCCCGAGAGATATTCTACCCGGGACACCCGCCCGAAGAATTGCTCCCACGAGCAAATGGCCCGAGCCCGGGCCTGCCGTCTCATACGGTCGACCGCGCCGGGAGGGAAGTTTCCCTCCCTGCGGAGATCCCTGAGGCCATTATAGGCCTCCCGGTATTGCTCCGCGAGGAACTCTACCGGGGGGATCCCCGCCAGCACGGTCGACGCCGTATACGACACCGTCTTGTACGGATGACTCTGATGGCGGCCAGCTGCAACGCCCGATGCATACTGGCTTGTATGCGGGCGCTAGCCGCCATCTCATCCGCCCACACCGGTGACCCGTAAAGGGCCACCGACAGGACGGTGTTGGCGTAAAGACGGCGTGTCTTCACGCCAGGGCCGCCAATGTTTGGCAGGAGTCGGGAAAGAGCTTTTGCTATCCTGCCGACCTTGGGGGCTAGAGCCGCGAAGTGCTGCTCAAACCCCCAAGAGCCATCCAGGGTGAGGCCCAGATACTTCATCTGTTGTCCCACCCTGACGCGGACTGTCTCCACCGTTACGTCGGCCCGCGGTGGTCGACCGATCTCCTCGATGGCACGCACGACCATGTGTGTGGCAATGTTGGCGTTCGCCACTGCCTCGTCCCATGTCCTCCCCTCGGACAGCACTAGGGTGTCGTCCGCATAGCAGACCACATGGCTGCCCGAGGGGAGGGCCGTCTGAAGGACCCGGTTGTACCCGAGGTCCCAAAGCAAGGGGCCGAGAACCGACCCCTGCGGGACCCCGCAGTACATTGACCGGGTCACCGGCCTCTCTGCCCGATCCACATAGTGGATCGATCTCTCCCGGAAATAATCCCAGATGATCAGCCGGAGATAGTCGGGAAGGTCGAAAAATTCGAGAGCCTCCCCGACCTTGTCCCACGGGAGGGTGTTGAACGCGTTGGCGATGTCCAAGGACACCGCCAACACCACACCCCCCCGGGACACCGCCTCCTCCGCGAGGGAACGAACCCGAAGGACCGCGTCAACCGTGGACCGCCCCTCGCGGAATCCGAACTGATCATCGGAGAGGTTTCTATCCCCCCCCCCCCCCGGAGAGATGCCGGACGATCCGGGCAGCAATGACGCGCTCAAAGAGCTTGCCCGTCTCGTCCAGCAAGCAAATCGGCCGGTAGGCCGACGCCTGCTCCGGTGGCTTGCCCGCTTTCGGCAGAAGAACGAGGCTCGTCATCTTTCACTGGCGGGGGAAGGTGCCAGTACGGAGGCAGTCGGTAAACAACTGCCTCACTCGGCACCCGTGTCCCGCCATTGTTGCAGCCAGGACCTGGCCGTGGATCCCGTCAGGACCGGGGGCCTTGCGACCTCTCCCGAGTCGCTGACTGACCCTGGACAGTTCCGCAGCAGACACCGCGTACTCCTCGCGCCACTCGGCAGGAGTAAGATCCTCCCGCCGAGGGATCGACCTCCCTCTTACGGGGAAGAGGGAGTTTACGATTTCCGCGAGGAGCGCGGGGTCCAGACTGCCCGTGGCTGGAGGACCCCCGGACCGGAGCCTGTTAAGGACTATCCGGTATGGGGTCCCCCACGGATCTTGATCGAGCGCCACTAGGAGCTCGTCCCAGGCCCTGGCCTTCGCTGCCCTGATGGCGTTACGTAGGGCGTTCCGTGCGGCCCGGAACGCCTCATACGCTTCTGCCGTCCTGACCCCATCTCCTCTGGGTCTTTCGGCCTGGAAGGCGCGTCTGGCTCGGACAGAGGAGCGCCGGAGCTCGGCTATCTCCTCCGACCACCAATACGCCGCCCTCCGCGGGGAGAAACGGGCTCGCGGCATGGAGGCGTCTGAGGGTGCGATTACATGGAGCGCGGTTCGCGGTACGCGGTACGCGGTAAAGGAACTAGTAACCAGAACCGTGCCGCCGTGCCGCCTGTTTTTTTTCCCTCCTATTACATGGAGCCAAAAACTGCGCGGAAAAGCGGCACGGGCTAGTGACAGATTAACATTTATATGCATTTTTTTAAATGTATTGACTTATTTCTACGTTAATTTTATCGATACGCTTAATTCTTTCAACGGATCTATTTCATAATTGCATTTAAATTAATGAATTTCATTAAAAAATGCATACAAATGTTAATTTGTCACTAGCCCGTGCCGCTTTTCCGCGCAGTTTTTGGCTCCATGTAATAGGAGGGAAAAAAAACAGGCGGCACGGCGGCACGGTTCTGGTTACTAGTTCCTTTACCGCGTACCGCGTACCGCGAACCGCGCTCCATGTATTCGCACCCTGAGGCTTCTCTCAGAATGTCCTCCAGCCACGCCAGCTCAGCCCCGATGTCACCCGTACGTTGGGTGCACCAGGACCTCGCTCGCAGGACTGCCACCAGGGCATCAATGTCCAGTTTTTCGAGGGACCATCGTTTGAGGCATTTCTGTGCCTCACAGCGGCGGCTCAGCACCTCACGTGGAGTTGGCCTGGCGGTCGTGATGATCGCCAGGTGGTCGGACGCCAGATCGGCGTCCTTAACCACTCTCCACGTTGTGATTAGTCGCGCGGCAGGGGGATTAGCCCACGTAAGGTCAACAATGGACTCCCCCTGCGCGCTCACAAAGGTGCTGCTCGATCCCCGGTTTAATACACCGAGGTCGAGTGCCGCCGCCCACTCCTCGAGGATCCGCCCCTGTAGGTCCGTCACCGGGGACCCCCACGAGCGAGCGTGGGAGTTGAAATTCCCGGCGACAACCACAGGGCGGGGGAGGTGTCTGCGGACACACCCCCCAAGCCGGTCCAGGACCTGCTCAAAGCAAGTCCTGACCCGACTCATTCTCGGTGGGATATACACTCCCACCAGAGTGATGGTCCCCCACTAGACTGCGACAAATCCGTCCCCGCGCTTCAGAAGGGAGCACGGGAGGAAGTTCGTCGCCCTCCTCCAGTGGACCGCAACAGGGGGCGTGTCGTGTGTATCGACCGCCCATGTGTCGCGGTCCGGGACCCTGTAAGGGTCCACTATAATCCCGACGCTACACTCCAGCTCAGCCATCAGATGGACGAATCCGTCTTGGGCTGAGCCGGAGTGATTGACATTGGCCTGGAGGAGGCTGGACGCCATTACTGGCCATCACCGACCGTCCCCTCCAGGCCAATGCCTGCCGGCAAGGCACCCTTCAGGACCTCCCTTGTCTCCACGAAGGGAGAAAGAGGGGGAGGGGTGGTGTCCATCGCCACCACCTCCTCCCCCTTCACTTCCTGCAGGACTGCGAAACGGTTGCCTTCGGGCACCGTCGCAGCCTGCGTAGAGGAGGGGTTCGAGGCTCCCCTCTTCTTCATTGCACCACCTTGTTTGGGGAGAGGGGCAGTGCCGCTCCTCCCCTTCTTAGGTGGTGCCTTGCAGGCCGATCCGCCGACCCTATGGTCGGCCTTCCGGCCCGCGTCCCTGCAGAGTGGGCATTCTGCTGGGGCAGAGCACCCACTCGCCAAATGTCCCGGTCGGCCGCATCGGTAGCACGCTCCGCTGCGTTCGACCGGGTTGGGGCACCTCCCCCTTGTGTGCCCTCTCTCCATGCACCTAAAGCATTGGAGAGGGCGCGGGGGCAGGAGGGCCACCCGAGCCATAACCCAACCCACCTGGATCCGTGTCTTCGCGACCAGGTAATTGGCCACAGCCATCGGGCAATGGACCCATACCGCCCCCAATCTACCGGGGCCGGGACAGACCGGACCCACCTTGAGCTGCTCCGGGAGACACTTCCCAGATACAGCATTGACGATCGCGGTCAGCACACCTTCGGTGGTGGCCGCATCGTCCAAGCCGGAGATCCTGATCTCCGCCCGCTTGGTTGGACGGGAGACCCGGACCTCCGGCTCCTCCTTGAACAAAGTACTGAGCGCCCTAAAAAGGGCGTCAGCCTTGTTTTCTCTGTCATCACCAGAGATCTCGAAAATGAGACCCCCGGTGATGGCACGACGGATGTTTTTAAATGGGGGAATCCTCAGCTCCTGCAGGGAGATCCCCCTCATTGCTTGCGCCATCACCTCGGCGTAATTGCCCTTCTCCGTAGAGAGAAGGACCGCCGAGGTAGATGGTACCCGTCGCTTCGTCCCGCCAGCGGATGTTGGCGCTCTAGAGGTAGGGGAGGACCCCCCCCCTCTTTTTGCCAGGAGGCAGCCGCGGCACGGCAGCGAATCGGGTGGGTCCCGTTGAGGGGGGTTGCCCCTTGGATCGGGTTTCCGCCCTCTTTCCCCTCCGGCCCACTACCGTGGCCCACGTATCCCCCACCCCATTGGATGAGGGTGCAGCCGGGCGAGGAGGCCCTTGCGGGGCCTTATTTGCCGGCACCTGAGGGGGGGCCTTCCCACTCCTCTCCTTCCCCTTACCACCCTTCAGGGGAGGAGTCGGGGCGTGGGGGGTCCCCCCCTTTCTTCTTTTTGGCTCCCTTTTTGGAGGACCCTCCAACCGGAGCTGGAGGGCCCATAGGGGCTTTGGCACGGCCCGGGGGGGCCTTAGGGGTCCCCCCATCTTTGCCCCGGACCGTTGGTCCCTCCATCGTGGCCTTGTGGCCCAATTGAGCAAGGGCACCCGCCACCGCCTTGGCTACCGCCTCAGCGATGATGGGCATCGCCATCCCCAATGTTAGGAGGGGATCAACTTCCCTTTGTGATGGAGGTCTCAGGCGCCCATATGCGTGTGGCTCCTCCACGTCTAGCCGCTTCGACCGCCCACCAATGAGCGGCCGAAGGACCGGGAAGTCGGCATCGAACGGCGCCCTTACCGGTCGCATTGAGACCTCCGGGGAGGGGGAATGGCAGGGAGAAGGGGGTGGGAAGGCCAGGCCTCCTCTCACCCCCAACCCCAACTCCTTATCCCCCTCCATCCCTCCACCCGGGAGGGATTCCTCCCTCAGGTCGGGTGGAGTTCCCCTCATCCCCTTTTTCGGCAGCTTGTGGTAGCCGAATGGGGGGAAGGGGGGGGCCGCCTGTAAGCGGACGACCTCCTCCTTGATAATTTTCAGCTCCCGCGCGAGATCCTCTTTCTCGCGCTGGAGCCGGGCTATCTCAATCCTCCTCAGCTCCTCATCATCCTGTGAGGAGCTGGGGAGGAGGCCCTCCCTTTTCTGAGCTCGCTGGCTCAGAATGGAGGAGGACGCTCTGATTCCAGCCGCGGCGTCCCACAAGAGGCCTTTCAGCTCGCCTTTAATGCGAGCCGAGGACGCCGCGACCTTCTCGATCACCCGTGCGGCAAGATCGATGGTGGGGGCCTCTCTCAGTCGCTCCTCGAGGATAAGGGCTCGGTCGCGTATGCTTCTCGCCCTGTCCCCAGGAGCCTTTGTGGCCGGGTCTGCCGCTAAGCGGGCCACTTCATCTTCTTCTTCGTCAGCCGCCTCCAGACGACGGACCCGGATGGCCTCGCGCGTGAAGCGACCGACATTGGCGGGGTTGATCGCCGGCCGACCCCTTTTCTTTTTGGATTGTTTGGGGGGAAGTTGTCCTGTGTCAGGATCCTCCATCCCCAAATCCTCCTCTTCGTCGCACGAAGTCGACGCATGCGTCGATAGAAAGCGCTTACGTGCGTGAGCGCCCGTGCTCCTGTTCGTCAAGGAGGCTCCGCTAACGCTGATGGTGCCATCATCATCAGCAGATTCGTCAGAGACAATAATTGTCTCTAACGGGACCTCCCTGTCCATCTGGAGTTTGGGGGGAGTCAAGACAAATCTCCCCAATCTCTGAATTCGCACCTGGGGTACGAGTCGGCCGAGATCGTGTGCCACAACCCCCGCCGACCCCACCCCTTGCGACGATCCTGCTACACGCAGGAGCGTCCCCGCTGAGCCAAGGCCCAGAGCGGTCTTCGCAGACGTCATTTTCTCCACGCCGCCTGCGGTGCACGGCATGGACGGCCCATCATTGGATGACGACACCAGGGGGGCTGGGACAATACCCCCCGTAGCGCCGGCAGCTGTGGATCCGACCCACTGCTGCGGTAAGTTTTCTCAGTCGTGCGACATTGATCCATAAAATGTTATTTGTTTTCGGAGCTGTCTTCTCCGGGTTTTTGTTCGTGGTAACCTTCCACTAGGGCGGTTGTCTGACCCGACTAACGAGCCCGCCCTGCCCGAGTTTTTACCGAGGTGCTCTCCTCGCTCCGCCGTCCGGCCCCGACCTCGGAATAAGTCCGAGCGGCCCGGAACGGCCCAGCCCAGTGGGCCCGGTAGATTCCGGGATCCCACTGGCCCGTCTCTCCCCATCACGCCCGCGTACGACAGGACCACGTCCTGCCGCCGTGTGAGCGGAGAGGAGGAACCTCCAATGTGGGACACCGCTCCCCCCAGTGCCAGGAGGCACGTCCCTAAAAGGACGTCCTCCCCAGACACGAGGGGGCCGGCACCCACATCCCACCCTTCGGGCACAGAAGCCGAAGCCTCCTGCCCAGGCCTCACCTGCCAGGAGCAGCAGCCCCTGGTCAGGCGAAGCCTCCACCCCAAGACGGGAGCACCCGCCGACCGGCCGCCCCACTGAGCTAACGAGCCCGGCCGCCCGTTGCATGGAGGGGAGATAGAAATCTCCCCCTGACGGTGCCATGCCACCGGGGGTTTGAAGTCGGAGTCCCCATCTCTTACCGGCGATTGAGGCCAAACCTCTCACGGAGTCGCCGGGCTCCGTCCCCGAAGGGAAGCCTGCCCAAAGGGCACATGTGCGCTCTTAGCACCGGCGAGAGATCCCGAAGGACCGCCCACCAGTGAGCCCCCTCACCACGACAAGGTGGCGCACACGAGGGGGACTCCCCTTTCCACTAGGGTAAGGGGGGGTAATTTTATACATCAACAGTAATGTTCTCTCTATTTCTCTCAACTTTTTGTCCAATTTTTTTTTTTTTTTAAAAACCCAATTTTTCCTACGCCAACCTTCTCTGCCAAGTGTTCTTTACCACCAGGTAAAATTTTATATATCAACAGTAACGTTCTTTCCATTTTTCTCAACTTTTTGTCCAATTTTTTTTTCGATAAAAACCAATTTTTCCTACGCCAACCTTATTTTTTTTGTTTTTTTTTAAGGTGGAAAAATCCTTTATGGATACCTGTGATCCTCGGGAGAGGACCACGGGTTATGTGGGAGTGTTGGATATTAAGGTTCCCAGGCATACCCACCTAAACTCCACCGGTGACCCACGCTGACTGTATTTGGGAGGGTCCAAGGAACTGCCTGTGGCATTACTTCCTAAACCCTCCCGGTCCGTCGCCATGTCAGCGACCCCACTCGTCCGGGTTTTAACACCCGGACTGCCCATAACTGGACCCCTATTAAGCTGGCACCCCCATGAAAAATCGGGTTCAAATTTAGTGCAAAATTAAGTGCTAATTTGTTGCTAATTTGTTGCTCTAAGCGCGAATTTGTTGCTTTTATCCATTAGCAGGAAATTAATATTAAAGATGGGGGTGCTAACTTGCCATTAAACTGGCACCCCCACCTCCGAAAAACACTTATAACGAGTTGCAAATCAAAAAACAAATATACCAAAATTTGTTGCTAATTAATTGCTCAAAGATAGTGCAAACAGATTTTTAAAATATTAAATTTAAAAAAAAAACCAACATGACATATCGTGAACATAAAAGTAAAATCATGAAAAATAAATAATTAACAATATCAGATAGTTATAAAATTGTTTCTTGCATTAAAGAATCTCAAAATAAACCATTTTTAAATTTATTGTTTGCAATTTAACTAAAAAAATCGACCCGAACTTGTGGCGGTGCTAGCTTAACGACAAGAGTAAAGTACATGAACGCAATTAGTTGCTCTTAATGTTTTAGTCTTAAAATGTTCCTCTAATTTGTTGCTCTCAAGATTTATAATATCGAATTTGTTGCTCAACATTTGACTTAGAAAAATCGACCCGAACTTGTGGCGGTGCTAGCTTGACGACAAGAGTAAAGTACATAAACGCAATTAGTTGCTCTTAATGTTTTGGTCTTAAAATGTTCCTCTAATTTGTTGCTCTCAAGATTTATAATATCGAATTTGTTGCTCAACATTTGACTTAGAAAAATCGACCCGAACTTGTGGCGGTGCTAGTTTGACGACAAGAGTAAAGTACATGAACGCAATTAGTTGCTCTTAATGTTTTAGTCTTAAAATGTTCCTCTACTTTGTTGCTCTCAAGATTTATAATATCGAATTTGTTGCTCAACATTTGACTTAGAAAAATCGACCCGAACTTGTGGCGGTGCTAGTTTGACGACAAGAGTAAAGTACATGAACGCAATTAGTTGCTCTTAATGTTTTAGTCTTAAAATGTTCCTCTACTTTGTTGCTTTCAAGATTTATAATATCGAATTTGTTGCTCAACATTTGACTTAGAAAAATCGACCCGAACTTGTGGCGGTGCTAGCTTGACGACAAGAGTAAAGTACATGAACGCAATTAGTTACTCTTAATGTTTTGGTCTTAAAATGTTTCTCTAATTTATTGCTCTCAAGATATATTAGTGCCGAAATTATTGTTTGCAAAATAAATTTATGAATTAATAAAAAACTATGTTGATATTTCACATATAGTGCAAAAATTTACTTTGCTAAGATAATTGTGTATGTCTGTATTTTATTTTGTCTTTCTTGTACACAGAATGAAGTATACAAACACTGCAGAGGATATAAGCACGCATGCTAATAAGTTTTTATAGTTTTGTAAGGAATAGATAACGGAAAAAACTTGTGAACTGTCGTGCTCGAATGCGTAGCGCGTGTTGCGATTACGTTTATGAGCGACATCTTTAAAAAGATCTGTGTGAAGTTGAACTGCCGTACCTATAGGTATATCATTTCAGCTAGTTTATTGTGTAAACACAGCGTCGTGTCAGGGTCGGATTATATACGAGGCGCCTGAGGCGCGAGCCCGGTCGTTGCAAGGGCCCGATCCTGCAGCTCGCGTACTCGTTGATCGCCGGCGGCCGTGAGTGCGCCGTGCATATCGTCCTTTGTCAATTATGACTCGTGACTCGTGTGATCGTGTTTTATTGAGTGTGTGCATTGTATCAGAACGTTTTATTGGAAATAAAAGATAAAAGTAAGTATACTATATAAAAGAAAGTTTAATTTTAATTAAAATTAACATTATTTATTATTCCTATTATTTCTTATTGTAGATTTAAATAAAATGAATTATAAACATGCTTCTGGTTCCGAAAAACGAAAAAAACAAAAAATTCTAGAAGAAGCAAGAAAAAAATTGCCGAAAATTACAAATTTTTTAATGACAAGAGATAATGAAGTACATGATGAAAGCACATCAGATTCAGAAAAAGGCGAAGGTGATCAGATAATCAACAAAACCAGTAAACATTTATTGTTAGAAATTGGAAATCCTAGCTGTTTTTTTATATCTGCATCGAATGAAGTACCTGAATTTATCGAGACTGATATTGATATTAATAGAAATATCCAGAAGAAAAAGGATAAAGCTAGTCAACAAGTAATACAAGAACTTCAAAAAGAAGAAATAATAAATAGTGAAATTGAAATTAAAAAGATTCTCAAAGTGTCTGAATGGTCTGCTGAAATTATTAGGACTGATAAGTTTATAGAAAGTATAGTTACGAATAAACCAAAGAGCGATATTATCGAAGATACAGGAAAAGTATACAAAGATGGCAATCGTACTTACTACAGATGTTTAAAAGAATTTGATTTTTATCGCTTTAAACCAAATAAAGGAAAAATAAAAAGAGAATGGCTAATATATGATTCGCATACCAAATCTGTGTTCCCTGTAAATTATTTTCGAAGGAAATTACATCTTTAAGTGATTCTGGCTATAGTGATTGGAAAAATCTCACGAGGACGCTTAAAAATCATGAGGAAACTAAATCTCATTTAAGCGCTATGGTAACATTAGCTACAAGGTCATCTCTAATCGGAACAGTAGACATAAAATTAAGGCACCAAATTCAGGAACAATACTGGGGAAAGGTCCTAAAGCGTATATTGGCCACAGTCAAATTACTTTCCAGACAAGGTCTAGCTTTTCGGGGATCCAATGAAAATCTTGAAAGTCGTTATAGAGGTAATTATTTAAGCTGTTTAGTGTATCTTGCCAAATTCGACGATTTCTTAGCAGAACATCTACGCCGCTACGAAAATCAAAGAAAGGGTTCTACCAGTTATTTATCTCATTATATATGTGATGAGTTTATTCAACTAATGAAGGATAAACTACTTGATACTTTCATAACTGAAATTAAAACTGCAAAATATTTTTCAATTATAATTGATTCCACTCCGGACATAAGCCATTGTGACCAATTAACTTTTGTTATAAGGTATGTACATGAAGGGCAAATAGTAGAAAAATTTATGGGGTTTCTTAAAATTGAAAGACATACCGCTGAATACCTACAAGAGATTGTTTTAAATAATTTTCAACAATTGGGACTTGACATTAAAAATTGTCGTGGTCAAAGCTATGACAATGCCGCTAATATGTCAGGAAAATACAATGGTTTACAAGCAAAAATAAGAACTCTATCTCCCACTGCTGTTTATATACCCTGTACCAATCATTCCCTTAATTTGGTCCTTAATTTTGCCTGTGAGACTTGTTTCCAAGCCGTTAACTACTTTAACTTACAAGGGGAGGACGCGGACTTCGGGTCACCGATTTTAAAGAAATTTTTATATGGTATAGTACTCTATCAGAAAAGTACTTGAGTTAAAGGATAGGGCGCAACGCTTAGCCGTTTTCGAAAAAAATCGATTTGAAGTTTATGGCGTCCCTTATATTCCGGTCCTGTTGGATCGGTTGTCGAGATGGCGGCGTAGCTCGGGCACTTAGGCCCTAGGCTATCACGCTGTCGACCTGGGTTCGATCCCTGCCTATTATACTTTTATTTCATTTATTTTATTTATTCTAGCAAATATTTATTCATTATATTATTATAATTAAATAAAATTATTTTAATTAACAATTTTGTTTTTTTTTAATTTGCACTTTCACTACTATCATATAAAAAAATAAAGTAAAAAAAACGTCTACGATTTAAATAATATTATAATTATTATTTAATACCAGAAATATTTTATTAATTATAATTTAATTTGATGTGTAGGAATATACGTTACAGAAGGGAAGTAATCTGAAGGAGAGCTAAAAACTGTTAGCAGTTACCTGGTGTGAGAACATTAGGTATACAAATATTATGGTTGGAGCAATAAGTAACTCAACGAAGTTGAGTGAAAAATTACATACCAAATTAAATTATGATTAATAAAATATTTCTAGTATTAAATAATAATTATAATATTATTTAAATCGTAGATGTTTTTTTTATTTTATTTTTTATATGATAGAAGTAGTGAAAGTGCAAATTAAAAAAAAACAAAATTGTTAATTAATATAAATTTATTTCATTATAATAATATAATGAATAAATATTCGCTAGAATAAATAAAATAAATAAAAAAAAAAGTATAATAGACAGGGATCAAACCCAGGTCAACAACGTGATAGCTCAGAGCCTAAGTGCCCGAGCTACGCCGCCATCTCGACAATCGATCCAACAGGACCGGAATATAAGGGACGCCATAAACTTCAAATCGATTTTTCTCGAAAACGGCTGAGCGTTGCGCCCTATCCTTTTACTAAAGTACTCTTCTGATAGAGTACTATACCATATAAAAATTTCTTTGAAATCGGTGACCCGAAGTCCGCGTCCTCCCCTTGTTAGTTCAAAATATATATACATTTTTTTCTTCGTCGACACATAGATGGCAAAAATAAAAAAAAATTGTAGTTCTGTTCCAAAAAGATTGAGCGATACTAGATGGTCTGCTCGACATAATGTAGTACATGCTTTAAATAAAAATTATAAATTTATTCAAAACATTTTCACGAATCTCGCTCGGGATGAACATGAAAAACTTTTAACCAGAAACGAAGCTTTGTCTCTGTCTAAAAAGATGGAAACTTTTGAAACTATGTTTTTAACAATTATATGGTCCAAATTATTGGAGAGAAATGCAACTAGCAAAATTCTGGAAAGTCCAACATTAAACCTTATCTCTGCAGTTTAACTTTTAGAATCACTCGTTATCTTTATTAATGAGTTTAGAGAAAAATTCGATGAGTTGCAACGTACGACCGAGTTAATGGCTGGAAATGATGCACAATATAAAGACGAGATAGGACTTCCGTTTCCGGCGCAGTAGCGAGAGGCACGTGGTGACTGAGCGTGAGTGAGTGACGGAAAGGAGAGAGTGTGTGGAAGGAGAGGAAAGGTAGGAGTGTGTGGAGGAGAGAGTGGAGGTGTGAGTGAGAGCGTGTGAATGAGGTGGGCATAGGGAAGGGCAGGATAGAAGGGAAAAAGGGCCCAGAGTATAGAGTGACAGGTGGGCAGGTGGGCTGGCATAGACTACGGCGTGTAAAGAGAGGAAGAGGTGGTGCGAGTGGGCAGGGATGGATGGTAAGGCGCGATCTGGCGGGATAGAAAAGAGGAAGGCAAGGGAAAGATGCATGAGCCTGGGGAATGTTGAGGAAATGTTTAAGAGGAAGAGGGAAAAATCAGGGGAGAGAAGGAAGGAGGAGGAGGATGGGGGATTTAGGAAGAGTAGGAAAACGCAGAGATCGCCAGGGAAAATGGAGGGGGAAGGAGGGGGAGAGACAGAGGGACAGAGGGAAGGAGGGGCAGAGGGTCTAGAGGAGTTGATCAGGAAGTGGAAAAAGGAAATGGAGGAGGTAATGGAGGAAATGAGAGGGGTAAAGGGATGGAGGGAAGAATTAAGGGCGATGAAGGAGGAGGTGAAAGAAGGGATTAAAGACAATGGAAGGATGGTAAGGGAGGAAATGGAGGAAATGAGAAGAGAATTTAGAGAGAGAGAGAGGAGGTGGAAGGAGGAAAGGGAGGTCATGAAAAAAAGTATAGAAGGACTGGAGGAAAAAGTGGAAAGAATAGAGGGGAGGAAGGCGGAAAAGGGAGAAGAGGGAAGGAGAGAGGGGAGAGAGAGCGAGGGGGAAACAAAGGACAGACTAAAGAAAGTAGAAAGAAGGATAGAGATGAAGGAGAGAGAGGAGAGGAGGAAAAATATATTGATTAAAGGGGTAGAGGTGAAGGAGGGGAAGAAGAAAGAGGCGGTGGAGGAGATATTTAGAGCCGTGGGGGCAAAGGTAGAGATCAAAGAAATTAAGGGATTAGGAGGAGAGGGCGGAAAAGGAAGGGAAATGCTTTTGGTTAAGTTGGGGAATGAGGAGCAGAGAAGGGAAGTGTGGGCGAAGAAAGGAATGTTGAAGGGCAGGAGAGAAAGGATATTGGAAGACTGGACATGGGGGGAAAGAAGGATGAGATGGAGGCTGGAGGAAGTAGCACGGAAGGAGGAAAGGGAAGGGAGAAAGGTGTGGATAGGATACGGCAAGGTTAGGATTGATGAACAATGGTGGAGGTGGGACGAGGAGGAGGAAGTGCTGAGAGATGGGAAGGGAAACATAAGACAGGGGGGACAGGGGGAAGACGGAGGAGGAGGGAAGAAGGAGGAGAGGAGGTAGGAGAGGGGGGAGGGAAAAAAGAAAGGGAAGGGCAGAAGGAAGTAAAAAAAGGGTGGAAAGGGTGGAAGGTGGCGTTCTGGAATGTTGCGGGGATGGGAAGAAAGGACATGGATTTTTGGAGGAGCATAGAGGAGTGGGACGTGATGATTCTCTCAGAGACGTGGTTGGATGAGAAGGGATGGAGCAGAATAAAAGAAAAGCTGCCAAAAGGATTTAAGTGGGGGGTACAGTTAGCGAAGAAGAGATGCAAAAAAGGGAGGGGGATGGGGGGAATGGTGATGGGAATCAGAAAGGAATTGTGGG